>NW_024581661.1:0-119891 GCF_017639235.1 Corvus kubaryi
TCAACGGCTCCTGAGGATGGTAATAGAATACACTGCAACCCAGGACACCCAGCCAGCAGCCGAGCACTGCGCAGGCACCGGCAAGGTGGGGGAGAGAATCAAAAGGGCAAAACTGAGAACACTCATGGGTTGAGATAAAGACAATTTAATAGAAAAAACAAAAGCCACATATGCAAGCAAAGCAAAACAAGGAATTAATTCCCTGCTTCCCATGACAGGCAGTTGTTCAGCCATCTCCAGGAGAAAAGGGCCCCATCACATGTAACAGTGATTTGGGAAGACAAACACCATCACTCCAAATGTCCCTCCCCTCCTCCTCCTTACCCCTGCTTTCTATGCTGAGCATGATGGTCTGGAATATCCCTTTGGGCAATTGGGGTTGGCTGCCCTGGTTGAGTCTCCTCCCAACTTCCTTGCTAGTGTGACAATATGGAAAGCAGAAAGGCCTTGGCTCTGTGTAAGCTCTGCTCAGCAATAACAAAAACATCTCTCTGTTATCAACCTGTGTTCGGCACAAATCCAAAGCACAGCCCCATACCAGCCACTGTGAAGAAAATTAACTTTACCTCAGCCCAAACCAGCACAGTGTTTCCATAAAAAGATATGCTTTTGCTTTGTGAGCTACTTTCAGGGAAAGAGAAGGACAGCAGTTACTAGAATGCCAAGCAGTTTGTTGGTCACAGTGCTGCATAAGAACAGAATGTGGGGATCTGCATGCAGATGATGTGCATTCTTCTAATGCTACTTTTACGGTCCTGGATAAACGTGGGCTGGGCATCAGTTAGGGGGTGGTGAGCAATTGTGTGGTGCATCACTTGTCTGTCTTGGGTTTTATTCCTCTTTCCTTTGTTGTCTCCTTTTTCTTCATCTTTATTATTATTATTAGTAGTAGTAGTAGTATTAAACTGTTCTTATCTCAGCTTACAGCTTGTACCTTTTATTTTATTTATGATTCTCTCCCATGTGGTGCTTTGTTGCTATCTAGGGTTAAATTACAACAGCATAGCCTAAAAATCACAAGTGAAGACATGAATATGCACATACACATATATGCACATAGAGCAGAGTGCATGCAGGTACTGTTTACAAATGTGTACAAACCCACATACATGCCTTCAGTAGCTACCAGTGTGGATCTCTACGTGAGTACATAAGTACATGTGCTTTCTTATGCATCTATGCACAGTATATGGATATGTAAATATATGTCAGTACATCCAGGCAAACAAATATAGCATGTAGGTTGATTACATGTCCAAAAATCCAACCAGTCCTTCACTGAGGAATATATATGAGTTTTTGCTTCCAGGAATGAATTTTTTCAAGTTTTGTGACTATGTCAGCCATTTTCTCTTATTCCCTTCTTTTTCCCTTCAGCTGCCAGTAAAACACACAGACAAGTTTTCTTGATATACTAGAAAAAGAATAGCTGACTGATTTCTATGTATTTTGCTATTTTTGATAGTGTTTGCTCAGTGCAAGGAGAATAAAACTGCTGTAGAGGAGAAACAGTAGGTTCTTTGAGTGCCACATAGACAGAACAGTAATTTCTGTATTCTGGTCAAGGTGGTCTCGGTAATAACAATAACAGAGCCCTCTTCTCAATCCCCTCCTCCAAAAAAGGCAACTCCAGAAATGGAAGTTCACCATGTTCTGAGACAGTTGCCATCACAGTAGTACCTCAGTGCTCTGTAAAGGTTGGAAAAGGTTGGTAGGAATTAAACCTCTACAGAGAAGTCCACTTAAACAGAAAGGTTTAGGTGAATTCCCACGAGAGTAGCTAAGGCAGATTTTATTTTATGCCTGCAAGTGTTTGATGAATGTAAGCTCTATTGCTCTGCTTAAGATCTGGTATAGATAATTCTTAAGCAGTAAGACAGTACTGAGCTAAACAGAAAATGTAAGTAAATTAGTCTTGTATCAAAGAAGCTTTCTTAGATGTTGAGATCAGTCTTCCTTGGGCTCCACACAGTGGAGATGGGAACCCCATGCCTGGGTGCATTAAAATGGCATTGTAACAAAAGTAAACAAACTGAGGGAAATGTTTACTACTGTTCAGTATTTACATAACAGAATTTCAAAACTGAAAGAGAATAGTAGATTATTTGCACTGATATGTGTTACCAAAATTTTTTCTCCAGCTATGCCTTAGGCACAGGGCAGTAATTAGGAAGAAGAAATATTCTTTTTTGCCATCTATTGACTTGTATGAATTCAGTTCCCTCTTTCACTTTCTCAAAATCAGGGATAGTGGCCCTTAGTGAGGGAGTGGAAGATAATACAGTATTAAATAAACTAAAGCCAAGACACTAATATTCACAGAGTAACTTAGACTGCTCTGTAGGAATTTATTGTAGAAAGTATTTCTACAATGGTGTGCTCTTTTTTTTAGCTCCCTTTGTGCTGGGAACCAGCTAATCAGGTGTCTCTTTTGTCTGGTGCTTAGTGCTGACTCCAGTCCTGACCTCTCTCCTTTCTGAAGAGCTCTCTCTCCTCCTGATTGCAGCAGCCCACCTACTTTGAGAAGGAAGTGTAATCTGGTGCTGAATTGGGTGCTGAGGTCCTCATCTGTCTCCATTCCTGCTTCTCATTTCAGTGCTTCTACTGGAAAACGTCACCCGTATTTGCTTTTGTTTCTGCTTTCATGTGCTTTCCTTGAAGTTCTCTCACTGTGGCAGCAGTTCTGGCTGTGCTGAGTGCTTGCATATCCGCTCCTGTCCTCTGGGAGCTGCTGGACTTCTGCTCCATGCACACAGCTTCCAGATCAAAGCAAGGGATGAAGGTGAAGTTTTGTCAGCAGCCTTGGTGAACCCTGGTAGTGCCACTGGGAAGAGTATGAGTACTCTTCCCCAAGAAACTTGTAAAGGTGGTGGGGGCAGGGGAGAATTTGTTTAGTAAGAGTTTCTCTGGAGGCAAGATGAAACCATATCAACAGCTGAGGGGGGACTGTCCAATTTCAAGCCTTCCTTTATTGCTCTCAGACAGTGTTGCACTGTGCACTAAAGCTGTGGCTGGTGCAGCTGGGTGGCTTCTGGATGAACAGATGAACTAGGCTTTTTGGCATTATGGCAACTGGGGCTCAGTCCCAAGTAGAAGATAGGTATTGAATTTTTTTTTTTTAAGTTTTTCCCCCCTCTTTTTTTTATTAGTGCTCCAAGCTTAGAGATGAAGGTCACAGATAAGAGAATTTTTAGATACACATGAGAGAAAGATATAAAAGTGCTTATGGTTCTTTTTCTCACATCAGGTTGGGGGTTATAAGATGACAGTATTTTTCTCTTGATGCCTCTTGCAAGTAGGGAATTAACTACATTCCCTGCCCCCTACAGCAAATATTCAAGCAAGTAGTTAGCTCATCACATCCCTGTTTTCACACAACATAAGGCCCAGTGCAGATAAATGGTTGGGGAATCCTACCTTTGAAGGGTTTGAGCTATGTTCCATGCCATAGAATTTGAAGAGAGATGAGCAGAGAGATCCTGGAGAGATGTCAGTGTTGGCAAGTTATGGCACAGGGCAAAAAGAGAGGCATTAAAAAAGAAGTTTAGAATGCCATCGTATTTTGGGCTAGACATATGGAGACAGTCCTTCTCCTCCTCACCAGTCCATTTGGACCTGTGACAGATGGGTGTCAGCCATGGGATAATGTCATCCTGCCAATGGGAGTTCTTCAGCAGACCCAGAGTGTCTTTGGTCCCTCACAGGAGGAGAGCCTAGCTGAAGGCGTGCCTCTTCTTTGGGTGACACTGGAGATGGAGTGAGATGTCAGTGCCCCTGAGACCTTTGTGCTAAGGCTGAGGGAGGGAGACATGCTGGGATGCAGCACCCTCAGCTTCTAGAGCTACAACACAGACACCATGCTGCTGCAGTGGCACCACTTTTAGTCTGTACAATACTAAATCCACTAAATGCTTCCTCTGTTGCTGTAATCTCATTGTTACTTGAGCAGTGCTCACTTTTGAGCATGTGCTCTCCCATATGTAATGCTAAATATTTTCAAATTGATTTTTGCTGGGCAAGTGACAAAAACACAGAAGATGCTGCTGTTGTTGGCACAATTTGCTTAGCATTTGCTTTGCTTACATTGGAAACCTCAGCAGAGAGACTAATGCTTGCCTGGCATGTGGAGACTGAACTACCTTCTTGTACCTACCAGGGATATTCTAGTGAAGCAGCCCCAAGGCATACTGGCTAGGGAAGGTAGGTCCAAAGGAGTTTCCTCCAGCTGACATTTGTTTTCATTGCTACTGGTAAGATTAATTTTTTAAAATGTAAATCCATGAAATATGTAAAACTGAATTCACATGTAACATTCTGATATTTTCTGAATCAAATTATTTCATATTGATTATTGAGCTGACCCCAAATAATCTGGAGCCAGTTTAACACAAACTGTATTTTCCTGTCCAGTGCAGTTCATGTGTCCTGTAGGGCCCTTGTGTCTCTTCTCCCAGAGGGACCAGAGTATTTGGTTAAGCTGCTTTGTGGGAAAACCAGTCATATGTCTCTGATGATGTCAGGTGGGACACTGACATTGTGTCATGTGAAAGTATTTCCTGAGGGAAGGGAGACCAGAGGCAAATTGCAAGTAAATGCAATGCCTGAAAAATACTGGTTAACATAAACCAGTTAAATTAATGCAAAAGTTTTTCTGTTAAGTTTGATAAAACTAAACTTGCCCTTTTGGGTTGGTACAGATTGTAGTGAAGCATTTCATTGCTAATTCTCTGTGAAGCAAATGGAATTCTGTGTTAGAAAGAATGCTTCTGATGGAAGCATTCACCCAGCCATACTAAACAGATCTATTTCCTGAGTTAGGTCTTTTGTACTTGCACAACCTTAGGTGGATTTGAAATACAATGATATCACTAAACAGAGTGTTATTTGCTAAGTCATTGTCTGATAGACTTTTCAGTGTAATAAGGTTCAAGCCTTAGATGATCAATGGGGCCATCCTAAAATAATTCCTCTCAGCCTTTCAGATGAAGTTCTTAAGACACTTGACAGTAATCATTTCCTCACTTAATCATCACTGAACCAAGCTCGACAGATTTAGCTTGTGCTTGCTAGACAAATCTGAGATTTCAGGATGCATTTGGGAGGGGCAGAGTATTCTGTAACTGGTGAATGTCTGTATAAGCTCACTACAGAACTGGATGTAATTGAAGTCAACTCCTGCATGCTGGTAATGAAGCTGCTGTGATAATGATTTTTTAGAAAAATTTTTTTAGAAGTAATTATTTATTTTTTATTTTAGCTCTCAAGCCTTCATTCACTAGGAAGGTAATTTTTAAATTTAAGCTCTTCAAAATTGTGAGGTGTCAATATTGTGTTAATATAAGGTTTATTCTTACTTTCTGTGCTTGAACACTAGGTAAGCCCTTAGATGCATAGTAATTTGTTCTTGCACATGTTCCTCTACCCTTCCCACACCCCCCAACACAGAATCATAGAAAATAAAACTAGAATGGACGATGAGAAGTTATCTACTCCTTTACACTTCCACTGTCCCAAAACAAAATCAATGACATCTAAGTGAGTCTTGACAATTTTTTAAAAAGCCTCCAGTGACCGTTGCTCTTCAGACAATCTCTTCCAGTGCTTCACTGTTCTTAAATTAACACTTTCTTGCTGTGATTTTTTGCCAATTATTTCTTGTTCTTTTCAGCGTGGGTACAAAGAAGAGGTTGTTGCTTTCTGCTTTGTAGCAGCCCTTTTCTATTTGAACACTTTATAGTGTCTCCTTTCCAACTTTTTTCTATTTTCTAGACCCCTGGTTATTTTCATTGCTCTTGTCAGGACTCTTTCCAGTAGTTCCACTCCTTTCTTGAAGTACAATTCTCCAATATGGAGATGATCTCCAGCAGAGTACAGCACTATCTCTTTATATGTCTCCATACATTCTAGCATGCGTCTTTCAACCCACCCAGTGAATGATTTTCTCTGTGTAGCTAAGTGTTTATTTCTTCTATTTTGTTTTACCTCTGCACTAGGCTCAGTGTAAAACTTAGAATTTCCTTATTATTGTATACGGATGAATATTTTCAAAGTACAGACATATCTTCTCTATGTCCTTACATCCAGAAATACATCTAAGGTACAAATTGCTTTTCAGGGCTAACATGAGGTATATCTGTGTCTGTGGCATAGGTGAGGAACATCACAGCTGGCTGACTTGTCCCTGTCCTGCAGCTTTTTTCTTCTCGGTTACTAGGCCAAATGGAGGTTGAATAGAACATAAACAAGAGGAAAGTTCATTTTGTGCACCTGAATCTACAGTGAAATGCCTTAAACACTTTGCTATGACACAAAGGTGAACTATGTTACTGTCAAATACCAGACAGTTAGTTTTCTACATTTGTATTAACAATCAGCTAGTTGTTTTGGAAACAGAATGAGAAATCTAAATCTAATTTCTCAAGAGTATTTTTTAGCTTTAGCAGTAAAGACAAAGTATCTCCTTGTATTCGCTTACAGATTTTGGCTAATGAGCACTTCTGCAAAACCAGTTCCACAGTCTCAAGGTGGCTGCTGTGATATGAGGAATATACTTTAGAAGATACTGAGTTTAGATGCTTTCTTACCATTGCTTAGAAAAATCTGTAGGAAAGTGATGTTTTAAGAAATATAGAAATGATAACATTTCCTGTGATCCCTTTCTTCACTTCTTGTAGAACTTGAAGTTTGTGTAGCAAGGAAGGAAGAGGACTTGGTGCTTCCATCGCAAAAGAGCATTCATCCTCAAATCATAGTTAATGCTGAAACCAATTCTACTTAATTTTACTGCTGCCTTTTTCTTAGATGAGGAAACTGCTTTAGTCTTTGAGGCTATAGAATCCTTCAGCAGCATTTCTCTTTCAACTATAAAAAGGTTTCTTCCCAATTTAGACAGTGTTATGAGTTTTCACAAATAAATATATATAATTTCTAATGTTCCCCTCATGTTTATCTCAGGATGCAGTTGTGGCGTCTGCAGTGACGTCACGATGGCCACATGCCTGTGCCTGGTTGTATGCAGACTCCACAGCTACTGCCGTGTCATTGATGGCCATGTGGCCGTTGTGATGTCCCTTTTGGAATTCAAAGGACAGTTGTGACCCCAGTGAAGCCCTGGGTCCTCTGTCTTCTCTATCTGTTAAGGAAACATTTTCACGAAACCAGTTAAAGAAATTCCACCCTGCCTTTTTCACTCCTGTTTTATTGGCACCTTGAATGCCTTTATATCTGACTTTAGGGAGTGCTTCTCTGTATCTTCCTGCAAGTCTTTTGTAACTAAATCAATCTCTTTTCTCTTCTGGAATTTTCTACAAAACTTGAAGTTATTCAGAAACCATAATTGATTTGTAAGGTGGAAAAAATTTTGTAGGGAAGCTTGAAATACTTCTGCCTTATTGTTTAGGTGTTTTATTCACCATACTCCTATTTTTACCTTGGAGTGAAGGAAACTTTCCTATCTGACCATCCAGGAGCTAGCCACTCTGGCAGTCACACACGCAGCACCTAAGCTAGGTAGAGACCCCTTTGCAGCTACACGTACCATTCTCACGTGGTCAGGCAAGGTTTCCTTACCAGCTCAACTCTGGGTTTCCTATAGCAGAATATCAAATCTCTGGATCCTTAAAACAGTTTAATCTTGGTTCAATAACTAAATAACAGCTTGAGTCTGGTGCCTCTGAGAAGGGGCCCTGAACAAAGGAATCCCTGGGCTTTTATGCCCCACAGTCTAAGTGCCCCAAAGTCTGGAGTCATTGGCTCCTGCTGTGTCTCTGAGTAGCTGATCACCTGGCTGGGCCACAGGTCCCCATGCTCTATGTTGTCCAAAGGGTTGGCAGTTCATGGCCTCTTTCCTTGGGCTCCTCCCACCCAGAGCTCAAGCTGCAGCTCACACTGCAGCTGCAAACCAAGCTACATGCACTGAATGGATTCTTCAACGCTGGGTGAACACATATTCTTTCTTAAACATAATTCAGATGAAATCTAGACTTACATTGCTCTATTCAACATTTCACAAATCATATTTGAGTCTTGATTGTTTGCTTTCAGTTACTTTTCAGCAATGTTCAGTGTATTGTTTTACACAATAGGTAAATTAACTCTTTCAGTATGGGTAATGGTGATGGTGTTTATTACCTGAATACAGTTGTCATCCCAGTAAAACATCAAATATATTTAGACCAGGTATCTGCAGTCCATGTAGAGGTATTTAAATAAGTGTAGGAACTTTAGGTACCCATCACTGAAGTCTTGGATTGCTTCATACATAGTCTGCCCCAAGCACAAAGTAAAGTGCTGCTAATCTGGTGTGTTTGTTTCTTCATGCTTGTCAGGGCAGGCTAGAGAAACACAGGTCTAATAAACCAATGGATAAAGTGTAATTTTTTTTTGCTGTAGGAACTTTTTTTGGTTATGTGCAGGTGCCTTTAAAGAGGTCTTGGGCTCTAGCCTGAATATCTAGCATTTAGCCTTTGGGAGAATTGATATGGGCAGCTGGGGGAGGGGTGCAGCCTGTGACAGAGAAAAGCAATATCCCGGGTGCAATAGGTGAACAATTTGGCAGGCCTTCAGAGGTGCTCTTCCTAGCTAGCTAAATATATGCAGCCTTCAGGTTATTGCTTTTTTTCATGATGGTTCTAATTTGCCAGGCTATCGTTGGCCATTTCCCCTTTGGAGCATGCCTGTGTCCAGCCTGTACCAAAAATCATGTTTCCTGCTTAATAACACCAACTTGGAGAGGAATTTTTATATTGGCTACTGGCCAAACATAGCACATAATTTTTCTTTCCTTTTTGTTGCTCCCTTGCTATCTGCAACTTCACTTGATTGCAGAGAGATGCTTTTCATCATTGTGAAAAGCCATCTGATTAGAGCTGTCATTAACCCATGAGTGAAACTTATAAGAAGTTTAGCTGGAGAAATTCCTTGAATGCTTCAGAAATGCAAAGTTGCCATTTTAAAGAAACCTCAAAACTAGATTGCGGGTTTGTTTTAGCTCTGCCTAAAACAAGCTCTTCTTTCTCAGCAGATTTATAGGAAACATGATTTAATGTATATATTTTTTTCCCTCAGAATGTTTTAGATGTCATGAAATTCTATTGCTGATTATCAGGACCATGTGTATCTGGACTATCCCCTTCCTGACCATCCATTTATACTGGTCTAATTTATTAAACAAAGGCATTTTATGGTCAATATTCCTTTGTTAAAATGTATTTCGTAACAGTCCTCATGGAAAAGGAAAAACCAATTATTTTCTTTATTCTTGTCTCATTTTTGCAATATGAAGTGATTTTAAGATTGGAGGAATGAAAGTTACTTTTCAAAAGCTCTGTGGATACCTTTTGCTAATAATTTTCTCCCCCTTTCTCTTTTCCACCTTCCTTCCCAAAATAAAGGAGATGTGTATGTCTGTATCAGGAATCACGTCCTTGACTTCCTTAGACCTTCTCTGATACACATATCAAACCTGGGATGAGCTCAAGCTTGTCTCTTTTTAAACAGGCAAGATTGGCATTGTTCAGAAAGCACCCGACATAAATGGACAGGTGTATGGGCACTGCTTTCATTCCTTTGCTTATTTCTCACTTGCTATGGAAGCCATGTGTGGCACTAGAAAACTCCTAGAGAGGAACAGAATTCTGAGACAGTCATGGTCTCATTTGAATTTAGAAGAGCGAGTTTCAGTAGGTATTTTGGCATATACTGAAGAGCCTTCAAGTTAGTTCAGAGGTTGCTCATAATATCAGGCCACAAGGTAGGAAGTGCTATGCAGATGGTAGATTCTACTGCCGGCAGAAAGCTTGCTCAGTGAAACATGAAAATGTTTCTTTGGCTTGCAGCAGGTGACTCTAAGAAATTATATTTCTTCTGTTTCTTGAAGCTTATATATTTGAACGATAGAATCAAGTTTTTTGTCCAAGACTTTTTGCTTGCCTTCTTTTTTCAGTTGAATGTTTTAAGGTAGGATCACAAACATGTAAAAATATGAGAAAAGCTTCACTGAAAGCACTGATGACAAGTCAGACCAGAACTGACAATAGCATCTTCTCCTTTACCAGGCAGTTTTAGCAGTTGGGAAGGATGTGCTTCATCTGTCCTGGAAACTGAACTGAAGCATCTGTTGATTTCATTAAAACACAAAGATTCATAGGTTATGAGGCCAGAAAGAGCCATTATGATAATCTAGGCTGATTTGCTGTATAATTAATTCCTCTCTCACTATATCTTTTAGAGAAAACAGGTTACTATTTTAATTTAAAATTTGCCAGTAGCAGAGAACACACCATAACCTGTAGTAAATTATTTCAGTAGGAAATTACCCTCACGTAAAAATAAGTCATAATATTTTAAAATGTGAATTTCTCTAACTTCAGTCTCTAGCCCCCAGATCTCATTGTCCCTTTGTCACATGCATTGAAGAGCCCTCTATTGCCAAATTCCATTTTCTGCACAGGTACTTGTAGATTGCAATCGAATCACATTTTAACCTCTACCTATTAAACAGAATGAATTTGAATGTTCTCCACTATGGGACATGCATTCCAGTCATTTAATGATATTCCCTCTTCTCAATCTTGAACCTTTGGTTTAACAATTGAACTGCCATTATCAGAAACTGCCTTAGCATTTCTCCATTCCTGCCAAGGATTCACACTGGTTTTACACCCAAGGATTATTTCTATACTTTTCTTTTATTGTTATGGTGAGAATTCCGGTGTACTTGATTATACATCAAGATGTTGATGTCCAAATATGTCTGTCAATAATACCTCAAGTCAACTATGGAAATGCTTGCACTTTTTCCATAAACATAGGTGCTTTTTAGATTTCTCAAGCTACATGTTTTGTCTTGGAGTTTTTTAGAAGAAAATAATTTAGAACAACATTTGAATAACAGAGATTCAGATTGGGGTGGATATGTTTCTTTGAAAAGATTGAATTCAGAACTCTTGTATCTATTCAACACCCTTTCTCCTCTCTTCCCGAGGTCTTACTTTGTGCTTGCTTTCTTGGTCTGTTCTTTTCAATCTTAGCCTCAGATTCTGAGGCTAACAATGACAAAGTCATTGCTAGTGACTTTCTTGATTACAAATAAATTTATGTAATTTTTTTCTAGTTCCTTTGAAAGCATTCTGTCTCAAGGATTCTCCAGCTGTGGTACTTGTGTGACTAATGAAACACAAAGCAGTCAGCATCAAACCTCAAGAAAACCCAGAGGCAAACCCTCTACATTTTCCCAGAAAAGATGGGACCTGTTACTCAAGTATCAAATGCATCAAGGAAGGAGATGTAACCTGTATGTGGCTCAGCTGTATGTGGCAGCTCCTTATGTGTATATGATATTCCCTCTACCAGCAACCCGCAGAGATTGCTGAAAACAGATCACTGAGTCATGGCTAGAATCAACCCAGCACCACCCATCAATCATATGTAGGGTAGTGTGCTACCTGTCTGCTCCCCTCATGTATGAAAAGACTGGGTCAAGATACAGTTTAGAGGAATGCTGGCTTGAGCAATTGTTAGTGGTATCCTATAAGGGCAGCTCTCCTACCTTAGGATCATTAAAACCATAGCTCATTAAGGCCCGGTGTTCTCCTGCCCACCAAAGCAACTCCATACTGTGGTGAAACCAAAAATTCAACGTTGCACCAAAGTTGTAAGCCCTGGTGGGCCTGAAGAATGGTCAATCCATGCACCCAGTACAGTGTCTCCAATAGTGGAGGGTGCAAGTGCTGTCTAGAGATAACACATGAGCATGGCTGCTATCAGTGGCGCATTTCCTTACATTCCCACAGCACCCACTGCTGTTGGTTTTCATTTGCTGGAAGACACACTCCTTCCTTTTTCCTTTAGTATCAGTTTGTGGATTATTTGCTGTCCATTTTTATTTCTGGTTCCTTTTGCATCTATGTTGCACCCTGCTTCCATGACCTTCCTTGGCAGCAAGTTCCAGAAGTTCACTACCCTTTGTGTAAATAAGTACTTCTAAAAATCCGTTTTATTCTGATTTCATACAAGTTTCAGCAAGTGCCTCTAACTCTGTTATTGCTGGGTTTGGCAAAGAGCAGTTCTACATTAACCTTCTCCATCTTCTGTAAACGTCAATCATATTTTTCTCAGTCCTCTCCAAATATGAGCTTGGCCTTTTCATGCTATCCTCATAAAGCATCCTCTTCCATCCTTTTAGTTGCTCTATTTATTTCTTCTTTCTCCTTGAGAAGCAGAGACAGGACTTCATGCAGTGCTCAGAGCTAAAGTCTGACTGAGGTGCACCTCATTGTCTGGCAGGAGAGGAGGCTCTAATGCACCCCCTTGCTGTGTCAGTGGAAGGAGGTGTATGGTCTCTCTAATGAGAGCATTTGACATGATTAATCTGTAGAATAAAACTACTACGGTCCCATAAATTGAAAATGTATTTTATCCCTGTTGCAGATATTAATAGACTTGATGTTTCTGATGCCTGTGTGAGGGCAGAGCATATTATTAGGAATTGGAGCAAAAGAAGCTACTGTGGGTCAATACCGTCCTCTGCTGGGAGGAACTAGAGCTTTGTGCCATTTCACCAGATGGGATTTAACAGCTGGCTTCTCCTTTCTCTCTGTGTTTTGCCTTTGCAACCGGAAAATCTGATGCTGTGCTGACTGCACTAGTGAAATTCTCCTTTAATGCTTAGAGAAAGCTGGAAAATTTTTGCTAGCTATGAATGTACTGAATTGTGATTTCATTTATTTTTTCATCCTGAAATCACCTAATTTATAAGCATCATTCTTTCCCTTGTTTGCCTTTTAATATTTACCACATACACATTTCTCTGACTTTCCTGTCCTAATTGTACAAGTAGCAATGCATATCTCAATTCCCTTCTATTTTTGTAACAAATTGCTGACAACTCACGCTGATAGGATTTTGAAAGCAGAAATCAAATGTGTGTATGTATATGCTATATGACACAGACATAAAGTATTTTAGAATAATGACTCCTTAGAAGAAATCAGAGTCTTCAGTAGTATCACTGAACAAGAATTCAATAAAAATTGTGCTAGTTGCAGAAGTGGTTTTGCTTGCTATGTGTTCCAGCTCTGCATTTAGCAGGCATGGAAGGTGACTGAGATGAAGTACAGTTTACAAGTATTTCAGTTTTGTGCCTTCTCTAGTTCCTGCCTCTGTGAGAACAGCACAGGCAGAGAAGAGTCTGCTTTCCAGAAATTAATTCTGTACCTGGGAGAAAGAGAAGAGTAGGAGGTCTGGGCTCCTGAGTATGCTCAGGAGTGCTTGCCTGCTTGACACTCTTCTCTTGGCTAATTTCAATACATGTAGCAACAACAGAGCCCACAGTTCTGGTCCTTAACCAAGAAAAGTGAGAGTTCAGGAACTGAAAATGTACAGGTTTTTATTTGTTAGCCCAGAAATTTCTGGTTTCTTGAAGCAAGGATAAGCTATAGAGATATCTCCACGGCAAGTTTGTGTCAATAGTGATCTAAGATTTCTTGGTCAGAGAAATTTTAAGTCTTTGTTATTTTTTTCTTTAGGAGCCACAGGGTAATCACTAGCAGTTCACAGCAACTTGCTGAAATTCTTTTGCATCTCTCTCCTAGTAGCTAAGTAGGCTTATAGGAATAATAGAGAAATGACAGTGGTGGTACCAAGTTCCCTGCTGTGGCTAGTAGAGATGGACATGGAGGTTACACTTTGTTATGTATTTTGTATGGGATTTATGCAAATATAACAGCACGATACCAGACACACACTGGATTTTATGTACAGAAGCTTTTACAGCCGAGTGGGCCTGTGGTAGAGTTAATTGTTCTCACTGCCCTTCAGTTAAATATTCTCTTCTGACTGCTTATCTGATCTACAGCCATTGCAAAGTACCCATTGCTGTCATTTCTATACACTCTCCTGGTTCAACTCACCCCCTCTGTCATGATGTCAGACTCGCGCTGTCTCCTTTCTTCTCCCCACTGCCTTTTGGGAAAAGTTTATCTCCCATGGCTGAAAGTAATTGGGGTATTTGTATTGTATGCAGGATTGATGTATGATACTTTTCCTTGTGTCTGGCAGGTTGTTTATAAGAATAACGACATTCGTCTGGAGCTGTCTCGCTTGGCACGGATTGGTGATACTAAGATGAAGATCTATGGGGAAGTGAAATTCATATGTGAAAATGTGGCTACACTGGATCCCATCAGCTTTGAGACGCCTGAGGCCTATATTAGCCTGCCTAAATGGAATACCAAAAGGATGGGCTCCATCTCATTTGATTTCCGAACCACTGAACCCAATGGACTGATCCTTTTCACCCATGGCAAGCCTCAGGAGAGGAAAGATACCAGAAGCCAGAAAAATACAAAGGTAGATTTCTTTGCAGTTGAGCTTCTAGATGGAAACCTCTACTTGCTGCTGGACATGGGCTCTGGGACCATTAAAGTCAAGGCCACCCAGAAGAAAGCCAATGATGGAGAGTGGTATCATGTGGATATTCAACGAGATGGAAGATCAGGTGGAGTTATAACTTTTTCTTAAATAAATTCATATTTCAGATTCAGACCTAGGGCTATGTATTAATTCTCAGAACATTCAAAACCTGTTAGGTATCAGTCACCTCCTTTAGAAAGCTTAGTGTTACTCCAGTTATGTTTATCCAGCAAAGCAAAGATGTGAATGGCAAAGTTTTCATTAAATGTTTAGTGTGAACATTGGATAGCACATCACAGTCTATTAATGTTTTATTCACAATCCTCAGATATTCTGGACCTATCTTTGCAATTGCATGCATAGTTACAGTGATGACTTCTTTGTAGGCCATGGTAAGGTTTAAGGTCCTTAGGACCATTGTTCTCAGTTTGAGAAATTCTTACTGATCTACTTTGGGTTTCTGCATTTGGGATGTTGTAGTGAGAAAAATAAGAGTAACGGGCACAACCAATAACAAAATTATTACAACAAATCAACATTTTCATCCTGTTCTGTTTCCTTTAGTATTCTGTAGTTTTGATTAGGTTTCTTTACTCTCTTGGATGACAGATTGTAGTCTTAAAATCTGAGTCAGCGTTCAGTGGATGTTTCTTTTCTTTCTTTGCAGTTTCTCATTTTTGAATACGGGTTTTAGTTTATTTCTAAAAATACAACTACCATGCAATTGCCAAGAGATACTTTTATTGTTTCCAGTGCTGAATATCAAGCTAACCTACTCATGATGTACTCTGAAATTGTGGGGGAAAACAAAAATGCTCAAATACTGTAACTTCATCTAGAGAATAGCAATTGTACTTCAATTTTATCTGAACCATTGGGATCTCAAGGCCTTCACTTCAAAAGGAATTTTGCTTGCATTTGCAAGTGGATTTGAGATTTGTCTGGTGATCTCCAGATGATAGTTTTAGGTCCCTACTTTTATGTTTCCAGTTGCTGAATACCATCAATATAGAGAAAGCAGTGCTAGAATTTGCTTCCCCTGAGTTTTTAGAAGAGCTGACTTTGAGATACCATGCAAAGCCTAACTGTTTGAATAGGTCTTTGCCTGAAGCTAGTTTTTCCTTTGATGATGTGAGTAGTTTCTTTGTATTTGGCATGGTGCTCTGCTTGGACTTAATATGTGTGGTTATATTGCTATCTCCTGAAGACATCGATAGGAGCATTTTATAAAGGAAGCCATAAATAAATAAATGGAGCTTTGATTTCTTTCAAATTGCTAAAATTTAATTAACTTCCCGGGATAAACTCAATTAGTTGTGTTTCGTACTGACTTCAGTTTTGCTTGCTCACTTGGGTGCTGTCTCATCCCTGAAGAAGCAGCTCAGAAGAGACAGAAATGACACTAGGCTCTATGCAAAGAATGTTTGCAAAACCCTACTAGGAGGGACACACGTTCATTCGGACACGTTCACAGGAGGGTGTGGCAGACGGCATTGCTACCTGATGGATGACACTGTAGGACTGACTTGTTTGTCGCTTGGCAGGGAGGTTTGTGGTGTTCTGGACACTGATTAGAGGTAACAGATTTTGAATTGAAACAGTTTTCTCAACAAGAAAGAACGTGTTCGTGTGATGTCTTGTCTTTTTTTTTTTTTTTATTTAAGTGTATTCTCTGCTTACAATGAATACTTGGTTAATGATCCTAATGACTGATGTCTTGTGTCCTGAGAAAACCAGGATATTGGCATTGATTTCTTCCCATCGTACCTTTAGCAAGCATCAGTCACTCTTATCCAGTGACACTTTGGATAGGTGTGAGAAAGGAATTCAAGATCTCTTCTTGTTTAGTCCGTGGCTTTTCTTCCATGTGTGGACTGGAGAATGGTTACACCTTGAAGATTTTTTTTTTCCCCAATATGGATGACTGTAATTTAGAAACTGAAATAATTAATTTACTTAATGGAGGCTAAACACAGCTATTTGAGTTTAATGAGCTAGTGACCTAGAAGTTCTGATTCTTCTTACTAAAGCAGCAAGGCCTATATTAGGTGTCATCTCTCCCCTTCTTTTTTCCCGTTTTTCTAACAGTCCGAAACTTCAGATTCTGCTGATGTTAGTAAAATAGCTTAAAAATCCAAATATTCACTGTTGCAGTGCACTAAGGCAGGGAAGCTTGGCAGTCATGCTCAGGTAACCTGTGGCATCTCTAGTCCCCTTAGGCCTTGTGTATGCTTTGGTCTATGTTGGCCACCAGAGCAACAAAACCTGTTTTTGTCCTTCTACTCTGACAGAAGCTGGCAGCATGGACATGGACACCTAACGTCCTGTAACCTTTCTGTCCTTGGGGAAAGCTCCCACCAAGTGTTCACAAAACCTGTCACAGTTTCTAGCCAGGTAACAGTGAGCATGTTACATAGGACAATGTTTTCATCTGGTCATCAGCTACAAAACATGCATGACTTCCCACCTGATCAGACACTGAAAGTCTTACTGAAAGGTTTGGTTTACAGTTGTATCAGTGCACTGTTTGGTGTGCCAGTTCTGCCCTCAGTGGCTGGGGTGTTTTGGTCTGTTTGTTCTTTAGTCCAGCACAGAGTACCTAAGGCACTGCAGAGGAGATGCTTAGATGCTTCTGATTTCTCAAGATGGGCTTGGATCTACTCTAAGCAGAGTGGCAAACATGGGATTTGGAGGGAAAAAATTAAAAAAAAGGATGTCAGCTTATGTGAGTGCTCCTTTCTAGGATCAATACAGAATTTCTCCATCTCAGCAGCTTGGTCTTAAAAGTGCTGTTCATCCAAACTAGTGCCATCTCCTTACAGGAATTATTGCAGGGTACAAAACACTCAGAATGTTTAGGTTGCTGTCTAGCCTATTTCTGTTCATCATCTCACTGTCTTTCTCCAGGTTTTACTAAACATGGTATCCAATATTTCTTGTCTTTTGGGGGCGTTCTTTACCTTTGTGGCATTTGCACATGTTTGTTCTCTCCGCAGTAGCAGCTGTCTAGAGCTCAGCCCTCCAGTGTTTTGGTTCTAAGCTTTAGAGTAGTATGTACTCTACAGGCTGCTTTTGAGAAGTAGCAGTGGAGATGCTGGAAGGGGAGCTGCGTTCCCGTGGTTCTGTGACATGCTGCCTGTGTGACAGTATGTGTATTGTCACATCTTCTCTTTCCCTATTTTATGTGGTGCTCCAGCTTGTTTATACAAAATGATTCATCAAATAACTGTGGTTCTCTTTGAGCCTCTAATTTGTAATGCCTCTGTTGCTTCTGACACTCTGCTGCCTCTGACATTATTCCTTAATTATTACTGAACATCACACACATGGAATACCTTGTGTCTGTATCATATATGCAGTTCTCTAAGAACACAGAAGAAGACACCTCTTACAACTGAAGAAAAAGTGTGTGTACATGACTGTACTTTCTCACAGAGACAATAGCTAGAGTTAACCCTATCAGCTCTCCTTCCTTATTGTAGAGGTATCTGATAAAAATGCAATGATGTGGACTTAATCTTAAAGCTTGGATAGTGTCTCTGAAGACAGACTGTTTTAATGACAAGGCAATTGGATGTGATGATGCTAGGGAGATTGAATTGCTGATTTTTAGATGAGTGTGTAGTGGGCAGATGTCCCCGTCACAGAAACTGCTGAATGTTCTTCAGAAGAGTACAGTGCTCTGGAATGTGAGAGATGTGCATTATGTTCCCTGTTTTTCTTTGGATGCACTGTCTGACCGTAAACAAGTCACTTTGCTTTTCTGTACCTGTTTTACATATCCTCATTATATTTCTGTATTATATGTTCTGATTATTTTATGTGCTGGGACAATTTCTTGAAATATATGTGAATGGCCTCAGTGCAGTATGCCCATATTTTATTTGGAGCATATGGAAGCTACCACAGTTTTAATAATAACTGTTCTTGAGAGATAAGTTTGTCTCTCTCTCCCTCAATTTTCCTGAATAAAATGGAAATTAGAAAACTTTCTGTGTAAAACTGTACAATATTTTACTTTGGGACAAACTTCTGAAGATTTCTAGTTCAATCTAGGCTTTCTTCAGGGTCGTGTGCAGTTGTGCTTTGAATGCCTTCAGTCCGGTAGACCCCTCTGAGGTTTCTGTTCCCGTGTCTGGCCACTCTTGTGGTGAAAAATGTCCTTTCCTATGGAGTTGGAGATTCCCTTATGTTGTGGCTTAGGAATGGTACTCTCCAATTCAGTGGTCCCATTGAGACACACCAAATCACATTGCTCACTTGCTTCCCCTGGCCATGTCCCTCCCAGCTACTGCAGAGAATTAACTCTGTTCTAGCTGGAACCAGGACACCTTACTCTGCAGCTTGTGTCTCTTGCCCCTACAAGTTCACAGTGCCAATTCATGTTCAAGTTGTCTGCCATGTCTCCAGGTCCTTTTCTGCAGAGTTGCTCCTTAGCCAGCTGGTTGCTAGCCTGTACTTATGTGTGAGGCTTTTCTGACCCAAGTGTAGGACTTTGTATTTATTAGTTTTAATTTGCATCAAACATTGCTATCAGTCCTTTGCTCCACCTTGTAAAGGTTTCTCTAAATGGTAACCCAGTGCTTCCTCCAATGCATCAACCATTCTCTCCATGTCACCTACAAACATGTCTATGTTGGTCCCTCATCCAGGTCCAGGTCTGGAGGTACTGATGAAGTGTTTTCTGAAAGAGCTATATAGTGGGAATTAAAATGCTTTTGCTTTTCTTTTTACTCTCTAGTCCTTATGCCATCAAACTCCTGTGTGTTCTCAGTAAGTTTTTGCTTTGCTGGATGAATACCATTGTAATAATGCTCAAATTTTACATGTTATGATTTAGCCATTGAATTGCTATGCTTCTGACTTTATAATGCAATTTGGGATACAGACACATGATGATCAATCACTGCATGGAAATACTTAGGACCTGTGGTTCAGGAGGAGAGGGATCTGTGTGAGAGACACTGTTAGAATTCCATTTGGATAGGGAAGAATCTTCACTCTCCTGTGCTGAACCTTAAACCTCACTCAGTTATTGGAAAAAAATGATCTAAACCGAGTCTGTAGTTGAAAGTGTTGATGTCTCCTTGTCTTCCTCATTTAGGTACTATATCAGTGAACAGCCGACGCACCCCATTCACTGCTAGTGGGGAGAGTGAGATCCTGGATCTGGAAGGTGACATGTACCTTGGTGGGCTGCCAGAGAACCGGGCAGGACTCATCCTTCCCACAGAGCTCTGGACAGCAATGCTGAACTATGGCTATGTCGGCTGTATCCGAGACTTGTTCATTGATGGGCGAAGCAAGAACATCCGGCAGCTGGCAGAGGCACAGAACGCCGCAGGAGTCAAGTCCTCCTGCTCCCGCCTCAGCACCAAGCAGTGCGACAGCTACCCGTGTAAGAACAATGCGGTCTGCAAGGACGGCTGGAACCGCTTCATTTGTGACTGCACCGGCACCGGCTACTGGGGTAGAACCTGTGAGCGAGGTAAGTTGTGTTCTCTGACTTCAGTTACACGAAGCTGAAAGTGTGCATGAGAACGAGAACAAAATCCAGTGTTCCCATAAGATTCTCACCTGTCCTTGTTGGTCTTCCCAATGCTAAGTTCCAGCCCCCACACCAGGAGAACTTTCTTCTCTGATTGTTTCCTTCCAGTCTTTTCCACCCTCATTTCATGAGCTTACTTGGCCACTTCACTCCCTAAGCCCTCTGAAGATCTTCTCTTTGGGTTTCAGAGTTTCTTTGACTAAGTATGGTTTGTCTCCTGAGGCAGAAAATGCAGTTGCATGTGAGAAGTCTCAAACAAATTGCTGGAAACTGTACCAAGTGTGAGCTTTAGTTATGGAGATTTTTCTTGCATGGGACGGACAATGAATCCCAGTTCTATCTAGGCTTCCTTTTTTTTTGTGTAGTAGAATTTCCTTGATGACTGTTTATGAGTAAAGCCAGCTAAAGGGACAGTGTTAAAAGCAGCATGTCTCCAAGTTCACCTCTGATAAGGCAAATCTGTAGGAGATTAGTGGGAGATTCTTTGCATCTTAATTGTACTCATCCAGAATTGTGATTTAAACACATATGATTGGAGATATGAAGCCCAAGTGATGCTGGTGTAGGCAGGCAAATTTTCTATGTGTTATAGATCACATGGAAAGGAATTTACTAATGGAAGATATTTGAACTATATAAGGAACATAGGTGGTTCCTATTAATTGTTGTTATCCTTATTGTGCTGGTGCCACCATCAGAATGAGGTAGGTGAGTGGTTTTACAGAAAAAGAGATAGGGCTAAGATCAGTTACAAAATCCCCCACCTCCCTAAAGGATGTTTTCTTATATTTAAACCAGTGTTTCTGTTAATATTTGGCCATAGCACTGCATTTGGGCTAAACTGCATTCCCAGTACACCCAAGAATTAACTGTAAACCATTAACAGAGTCTTAGGGCTTTCAGTCCCTTCTTTATATCACCTCACTTGGCACCATGGTTATAGCATGTGTCTTAGAATTGGAAATTCAGATATTTTTGATCTTCTGCTATAGATATTTGAGCAGCTCCTTTCCCATTTAGTGTCCCCTTTATGTATTTTTTACTATTGATCATAGTAACATGCCACTTATGAGGAAGAACATGAAATTTAGGTACAATGCATAAAATATTAGGTAGAATTGAGATTTATAATTCATTCACTCTGTAGAGGATTTTCCTCTTTGAAGAAAGTTTTTGTTAATGACCAAAATTCTTCCTATATGGATGGGATTTAGTTTTACAGCACAAGATCTGTGATTGTTCATAAAACTGCTCACAGCCAGTAATTCATTGCCTGCTGCCCTAAGCAGCAATAGTAGTTAATTGCCAGTGGGCCTTAAAACAACTGAAGCATCAACACTGCCATCCGTGCTGGGGGAACATGGGTGAAAATGTAAGATTCATGGGCATCAGCTGTGCCAATGTCAGCTCAGCATTCTCTCTTTTGACTACAAGGGATTTGAAAATTCTGGAAAACATCAGGTAGAGGTTTTCTCAGCCATACCCTTGGGAATTGTTTTGGCCAGTTGTTGTGTGATTAGGTTTTATACAAACATGATAAAAGGAAGCGCTACCATAAATGCATTGTTCCCCCACAAAATTGCATGTGTGTTTGCCCTTGGTCTTTATTATTAGGAGTGACCAGCTCTGTGATTCAGGGCTTTTTGGAGTCTGTCTCATGTCCATCTCCTGGACCTGGCTCTCAGAAGAGACTCCAAAGCTAACAGTGACATAAAGAACAGGGTTCATGTCATGTACCTTTATATATCTGTGGTGTTAGCTTTTGCTACTTTTACTGTCAGTGAAAAGAAATCAGTAGATTAAAGGCATGTAAGCATTTTAATTTGGGAGAAATGAATATCAAGTCTCGCCTGAGATTCATAACTTGGCTGTGCTCTGATGGGCATCAGTCTGAATTAGGAAGATATATTTATGAATTAATGTCTAGCATGGGAACTTGAGGTCATAAATATATTTTAGAATCAGAGTGTATTTAAGGTTAACAAAACTGTGATGAAACAGTTCAGGACAGCATAAAAGATGTATGCAAATATCCTAATCCTGAGAAACTAATTTTGTCTGTAATTAGAAACCACAGACCCATTGCTGATTTAGTCCCAGTGTCAGGCAAAACATGACTATAATGCCTGACATTCCTTGGCAATGTGAGAAGCAGCTTATAGGGAATAAATATTTGAGACTGGATACCTGAAAAAAGTTGTACAAATTGAAGTGCATTTGACTCCAGTACATTTATGTGGTCTTACATAGCAGCCTCATACTGCTCTGATAAGTGTCAGAGAACTGCATTAGTGCCCACTGATTTTGCCTCCATGAGCAAAAGCATTGCAGGCTACCAGTGATACTCTTCATTCTCCTGGTCTGGCACCCAACGATTATTGCAAGTCCTGATTGCATCTGGTCTGTGATCCTAATACTGTTGGAAGGAGAAAGGTTGAGATGGAGACTGGGAAGGGAATCAAAGTGAGAGATGCGGCCATGCCACAGTGGCACTGCTGTGTAATGACTGATGAGCTGCGACAGGACCCGGGGGCAGCCAGGCTGGTGCATAACGAGAGGAACAAAGAAGGAGCAGGCTAGATCTTCTAATATGGGACAGCTACTGACCCACTTTTCCAGTCTGCCACCTCTCACTTTATTCTGTTCTTACACTTCTCTCCTCCTAAAAGAGGAGTGTAACTCCTGCAACCCAAGATGTATGATAAAGGGTTAAGAGGCAGGGTAGCCTAGCATAAAGAATCTCCTGTGCTTGGTGACTATCAAGAAATCACTCTTTTTCACAAAGCAAAGCACATACTTAACATCTAGTTAGAGAACTAAAAATAGGGAGGACGTACGTACAACTCTAGGAAGAGAAGCAGATGATTAATTTGTTGTTGATGATAAAGTCTGTCTCACACCTTCCAGGTATAGTATTTTTACATTTATAATGCTGTATTTCTCATAAATTTTATACTTTTCCATATGAAGGACATAATATATTTAAAAGTGACTAAAAAGGAAATTGTTTTTGTCAGTTAGAAAAGAAGTTTGGATTCCTTTTATTCATGGTGAAATAATACAAATACACAGTATTCAGTATGTCACTTCTATCTAAAGCCTGTGGGAGTTTGTCTTGTCAGTGAAGTAACATCTCTGTGTATTCAGCCAGTTACACTGGATGCAATGTAGACTTTGGTTACAGTGTTCTGCTCAGACAGGACTTCTGTGCAGATAGAGAAACCTTGCTGGAACTGGAGTTTGACAGGGCACAGAACAGAGAACTGCTGCCAAGGCCTCAAATTCATTCTTAAAATTCCAGTATCGAATAATTATTTCAGTATTGGCAGTGATGTAAGCAGACAAAGGTGTTAGCAGTCTGAAAGTGTCATAGTTTCTAGTAGTAATGTAGTTTCTCCTTGGCTCATTGAAATTTCATAGAAGAGATGGGGTGAGACAGGGAAAAGACCATATTGTGCTTTTGTGGGCCATAAGTGCTCAGTGCCAGGCTGTGAGGCTAAGCAAAGGCAGCAGCAAATGCTGGCAATTAGCTTGATACAGTCCCCATTTCACACCTTCCACCAGAGAGTGTGATGACCAGGTAACACACTGTTATTTATTTTCTTAAATCCTTGCTTCTCATCCTCTGTCATCTTTCCATAATGGTTCTCTACTAAGTAGTCGAACTCAGTGTTAGAGGTAGGAGCTGGTATCTGGCTTGTGGAGGATGATGTTCTACTTTGCTGTGATTACAAAGTACCTCCTCAGAACCCTGAAAAGGACCCCAAAGCCCTGGCCTTTTCTGAAAAGGACCCCAAAGCCCTGGCCTTAACTAAGCAGGGGGAGGGGAATGTGTGTTGTATTCAAATTAGCTACTTTCTGTAGCTGCAGTGAAAATGCCTTGGGCTCAAAAAGATGCGTGAGGTCTGTTTGGTGGATCTTGAAAACTCTATGCACCCTTTCCTTCTATTGAAGAGCACTGTGAGAGCAACTGGAGAGGACAAGAGCCTAGGAAGGACACAAAACAAAAGACAACTGAAAATCAGATAATTTTAGGCCAACGAGAATCAAATGTTGTTGATCACTCACTTTTTAGTATTTGCTCCTACTTAAATGATTTGACTGCAGTTTGCTTGGATTTTTTTTAAGAGGTATATAGTATTGAAAAAGGCAGGTTGGTATGGGACTCCTGATTATTTAGAACTGAAATAAAAGACATTGAGATGTAGATTTTTAAACCTCAAAAGTTAATTGCTCAGAGATGGACACAGCCTGAGTCCTTTCTAAGTAAAGGGAAAAAAAGAAAAGGCTTGTTCCAGCCATTTTCTTTGCTGTGCTGCATCTGGTGTTTATTGCAGAAAGACAGAAATATCCCATTCTGGTTCTTGTCCCAAGGGCTGGAACCATGGTCATTCCTGTTTGAGTGTGCTCACAGATGGACAGCTAACACCCTGAGCCAGCCAGGCTTTTTCTGTATTTTGTGGTACACTGTGAGCAGTAACACATCTGCTGTTAACAATGATGATGTTGGTCATAGGGCTGCACACTTTATTATCTGCCAAGTACCTTTGCAGCACTGTTCACTGTTGCAGTGGGGATACTGCAACATGCATATACCAAACCAGGAGTCCCGTGGAAAGGAAATATATATGGACAGACAGATTCTTGCTAGATGTTTCAGAGATGTTTATTTCTCCAGCCGCATGGCCGGAGCTCTGCTGAGGAACTGCTCAATCACGGGACCAAGGGTCCTTCTGCCCGCGCAGGGAACACAAACCAACCCATGGGAACGAGGCTGAGCAGGGGCAGGGAAACCCCGTGTCTGTGCCCTCAGGGCCCCTCTCCCAGGGCTACACGGCGGGGGAGGGACCCCAACACCTCACCCGTTTTATTTTAATAAAAGGAGAATGAAAACAACTGGATAAACATAACAAGAACAGTTTCAAAACAAAACAAGCCACCCTCCTGAGTCTTTAAATGTCCAAACAGATTCTGTGGAACATCTTAGGGTTGACAGAAGGGAGACAGGACTCTCTGAGCATGCTTTGTGGAGAAACTGAGGCAGGAGAGGGTTTAACTTCTTCCCTCCCCCTTTTCATCCCCCACTCGGCATTGGAAAGGGATTTTTGGGGAAACAATTGGCAAAAGCATGGTTTTGTGAGGGAAACCATGGATGAAAAAACGGATTGGGAATACACTGGGGGTAATAGGACATAGGGTAAAAGGGAAAGGTGGGATTAGGAAAGGGAGACTGTAGGGGTGACTTACAATAGAGATACTGTCTAACATGACTACGATTTTTTGCATATATACTGCCTTTTACAGGAACACCATCAGGCCCAGTGACCTGCGATGCTTGTAACCCTTTTCTCCCTAGTACAGTTTTGAAGTGCACCACCTCTCCATCTCCCAAGCTTGGGATGCATTTTTCAGGATTATTCTTTTTAATAGCAGTTCTGTGCACGAATATGTCTTGCTGGTTGTCACACCTTGTTATAAAACCATAATTTTGCTTAACATTATACCATTTTACTATCCCTAAGGTCTTAGTTACTATGATCTTTTCCTTTTTCCGAGTGGCTGCTGTTTTCTGTCTCGCTGCGTCTTTGCTCTCTCCTTTGGTCACTCCCGTGTTGGAATTGTCAGGGCTGCTGGTGCCTGCGCGCTCTTCCCGGGGTCGCATTTGGGGCCGCGCGGGCCGGGCCGGGCCACGCCGCTCAGTTCTCCGTGCGTCGCCTCCTCTGGTCGCAGCTTCGCTGCCGCTGCCGGGCGCTGCACCCACATCTCGGCCGGGCCCCCGAGCGACGACCCCCCCGCGCTCCGCTCCAGTGCGTGTTTCGGCTGGGCGCGGCTCCGTTCCACCGTCACCGCCGCCAGCTGCCGCCCGCGCGCCGCCCCTCTCGGTCGGGCGTTCCCAGGGCTCGCTCCACCACGCGCTGCGCGGGGCCGGGCGGGCACCGCCGGGTCCCGCCGCTCCCGCCGCTCCTCGCTCCGCCACCGACACTGCGGCTCGCGTGGCTCCACCCGCACGCGGGAACTGCCTCGCTGCTGCTCGCAGAGCGCTCGGTGCACGTGGCCTGGGCCGCACGGTCCCTGCGCCAGGCTTCCCTTCGCCAGGACACAGCTGACATTGCTCAACAGTCTCGGTAATTAAATAATATTCACGAAAATATTCTTCCATCGGCATATATTTTGACTCCAGTATTAACTGTGTCCAAACGGTTTTCCAAAAGCCCATGGTAAGAATTAAATCCCAAGAAACATAGAAAAAGTTCTTAAACAACCATGTCAGGAAGTGTTTCAGTTCTTTTTGAGCTTGAATCAAGCTAAAATTTACAAATCGTTGTTCAAGAATCATTTTAAGTTTAAGATAAATGTCCATATGCGGCCCTGAGAGCCAAGAGTCTTCCCACCGTTCCTCCATAGTTTAGATATGGAATAGCAAAGCAAAACCAAGAAGAGGAATCCAAAGTTTCCAGGGTTTACTCACACAAATCAGTCGCTTAGGGATCGGGGATCGTTCTGCTCACAATTCTCCACCATTATGTTGCAGTGGGGATCCTGCAACACGCATATACCAAACCAGGAGTCCCGTGGAAAGGAAATATATATGGACAGACAGATTCTTGCTAGATGTTTCAGAGATGTTTATTTCTCCAGCCGCATGGCCGGGGCTCTGCCGAGGAACTGTTCCAGTCACGGGACCAAGGGTCCTTCTGCCCGTGCAGGGAACACAAACCAACCCATGGGAACGAGGCTGAGCAGGGACAGGGAAACCCCGTGTCTGTGCCCTCAGGGCCCCTCTCCCAGGGCTACACGGCAGGGGAGGGACCCCAACAGTTCACTAAGAACAGTTTAATGACAATACACCTCTTCCCATTATGTATGCAATAAAGAGAGATATTGTAAAATTACTGGTAATAAGAAATGCTACAAAACCATTTACTACACAGGATAAGTGCTGCATACTTTGCTGTCTCAAGCACAGGTAGCAGCGTAGATTTCTTTTTAATTTTAGTGAAGATGGTTGATGATAATCACATCTTTGAAGGTTTGTTTAAAGCAACTGAAAAGTGTTGATGCTTTTTGGACTGTCCAGACCTTCTGAGTATGCAGTGAAATGCTAGATAACTGCTGAGAATAGATTTTCTTATAGGAGTGATGGTTCCCAGGAGTGATGGACACATTAGGAGAAAAGTCTTTGCTGCAATGTTTTGAATTCTTTTAATCCTGCTAGGTCTTGAACAGTCAAAGACTTAATAAAGTCAAAACATCAGAATAATTCTTATGATTTCATGATCTAAAGTAAGATGTTAGAAAATAGGTCTGTTCTAGACCTCATCTATTCACTGACTTACTAGTACCAGACCGCTTCCTATTGTGCAATTTCCCAAACTGTCTCCAAACTGCAGAAAAAAATATTCCATCTGAATTTAGCAAAACATTTCATACAATCCCTTCACACCCATTTCGATTTGTGTCTCACTAATTTTATGGTAAAATCTCCATTAAACATGATCTGAAGAATGTTAACTTTGCTAAGGGCATTTGTGTGAGAAGTTAATTTTCTCACTTGCCATCAATCCATTCGTAACACTTGTGGCTGATCCCTTTATGGCTGGCCCAGGCAGCTACTACTGTGGAAGATGCTGTTCACAGTTCTTCTCAAGAAACACAGGTCTGGGCTTTATGTGATTAGCTCCCTTGTATCTCTTCTTGAAGACTGACTGTCAGAGCAGAAGGCTACTGTTTGTTGCATAAGTGCTGGATTATTGTACTTATTAGACTTTTATGTATCCTCCATCTCATAATTATTTCCTTACCTTCTATGGAGTAACTTCTGTTCTAACACTCACAATTCCCAAGATGCTCATTAGATGATGTGCTACCTCCAGTAAGGACAGTGAAGCCAAGGTGGGCTTGTAAGGGAAGTGAAACAATATTAAGGAACAATTTAAAAGTCTTTCACTTTTGTGGATTTATGTTGTGATCCTTACTGCTTATTAGAATTTTTTTGTCCACAGATATATATATATTCAGTCAAAAGCCACTCTGAATATTTGTGTTTTCCAGGACAAGTAACTGCATTTGTTGCACTGTAATGCCTTTGTGATATCCTCAGTACAGAAGAGCATGCAGTTAATTCTGCAGCCGGGGTGATTACATCTGCTTGGGAAAAAAATACATCATGGTTTTTATGCTGTTGAACTTTAACTTCGAAGAGTCTCATTGATGTGACAATCTCCAACAGCATCTGCCGAGCAGCTGGAAAATCTGAGACTGTAGAAAAACCAACTGATTGTCTCTCCTATATCGTATAATGTTATGGGCATGATTTTTTTTATCCATGTGTTCCTCCAGTTTCTTCATCCTGATTCCATCATCATATGCTTTTGATATTTAAGGCCACTCCTGACTTCCTGGCTGCATGTGAATTTGTTGGTACTCCAGGTGCTCTTATCTCATCTGAATATGTTAGTTGATGGCACAGAAGAAGATAATAATTTCTGCTATTTTTGTCTAAACTTCTGTATTTCTGGCTGTTTATTGCTGAGTGTAGCTTTCATAAGATCCCCCCAGTTCAAGAAATGTGGTTACCCAAAAGAGTATGATTTTGTGTGCTGTCAACTCCTGCAAGGAACACTAGAACAACAAAAAATATTTTGATGGGTAGGTAAGACCATTTGATTAATGCTTTTAGAACCTGATACTTTTATTAGTATAGGCCTCTTCTACAGGACCAATATGATAGTGATGTTTTTTGTTTATCTCCTGGTTTATAAATGACCGTTCAGAACAATGGTTTCTCCTTAATGTAAGCCACAAAATACACCCCATCTGTAAGTCACGGCACAAAATGTTGTTCAGATAACTCTCAGATTGAAGGACAGCTTGTCATTGCAGGTCAGTTTTGCCTGAATATCGCAGTGTCGTGGTTTGACCCCAGCCAGCAACCAAGCCCCAAGCAGCCACTCACTCACTCCTCCACCAGCGGCATCAGGGAGACAATCAGAAGGCTAAAAGTGAGATAACTCGTGGCTTGAGATAAAGACAGTTTAATAGGAGAAGCAAAAGCCACACATACAAGCAAAGCAAAACAAGGAATTCATTCACCACTTCCCATGGCAGGCAGTGTTCAGCCATCTCCAGGAGAGCAAGCTGATGACACTGGGTTCAAGAATTGCTTCTGACTAAGTAGTATTTTTGAGTCTCTTATAGCTCAGTGGTTGATCTCAGTCCCTGTGGCTTCATACCCCACTTCCTTTCCATACCCTCCAATCAGAGCAGTTTGTGTTTCTGCTGAAACTGCCAATTGTCCTTACAATTAAAGGGAATATCTTGATGGAAGAAGCCAGGATGAAGTAGATTCATTTGTCATGAAAAATTATTTCCAATATTTGAAATTACTATATAGACCTTGGAGATGTTATCTGTGAAATTAGCTTTCTCTATCTCCCTGCTTTGCCCAGTCAAAGCCATCAAGCTGAAAGGCAGGCACTGGCACAGTGCATTTTCTGTCTCATTTCTTTTTCTCTATTCGTCTCAGGGGGAGAGGAGAGACTTGGCATTCATGATGCTCCCTTAATTGACTCTTTCTGTATGTGGAGATAGGCAGTCATCCCTTGGACACTTTGATTGATTGGATGAGGCTATTGTGTGATGTGGAAAGGATATGCAAAAGCACAGCCCATCACCGCAACCATGGAAAGATCTTATTTGGTGGTGTATATTGACTCATCCCAATCTGCTTGGTTTGTCTGTCTTGGCTCATACGCAGTTATCGCACAGAGCAGCCCACAGGGTGGTCCTGGCAAATCTACTGCAACTAGGTACCAGACTCCAAGGTATGGCTCTCCAGAGGGAAACCCTTCTCGCTGTCACTGCTAAAGCGGCTGAGAATGTGTAAAGGAAAGATAATATTCATCATTTTGAGTTTATTTCTTACTAGCATCCTCTTTTTTTTTTTTTTTTTACTGGGTAATTGAGAACAATGAGGTTAAAATTGGGAGATAAGGTGCGGAAGAGGGAAACTGTATCCTGATAAATCAAATCTTAATATGAGTTTCAGAGTAACTTCCTGCTTTGTGATGATGATAAGTGGTGAGTAGGTGAATAGATAGAGCAAAAAGCTTAGGAGATATCCATCACATTATGGCAGAAGTCTTCCCACTGAAGGGACACAGCAGCAGGGGGGAGGTACAAGAAAAGCAGCTTCATAAGAAGTGCTATTGGTCTCATGATGCTTCCATTTTTTATGTCCCACAGCTTTTGACTTCTGAAGTTCTGCCTGTTATGGCAAGGTCCTGTTGTGGTCAGCCTGGACACTTTGGGTTACCTACCACAATAATCTTGTGTTCTTGTGATCCACAGCATTTTTTCATTTCTGAACAGGGAGGAAGTGTAATTCTTCATGTTGTGATACCACTAAAGGGAGCAAAAGGACGGGGAAGGTTGAAGGAGATTACTGTTGGAAGTTGTATCAAAGCACCAGAGTTTAGGATTTAAACGGATTCATGTGGAATTAGTTAAGTCTGACTGCCCCAATACCCACAGGCCCCATTTCAAACTGCCGAGAAAGGAAAAAGATGGTATTTTAAATAGTGATTTTTTATCCACTACCTTTCATTAAATGATTAAAATGGAAAATGACACTTCAGCCCTCAGTTGAAAAGCATGTTATACTGACAGCTCTGGGAGCCCTAGGCTTGTACTTAGAATGAGAAATATATAGAGTACTTCTCCTTTATATACCTTAGTCATCTCTTGGAGGAGTATTTGCATTAGAGGTTAGAAAATGGGTCAATCTTTCTGGCTTGCCTGGTCTTTGGTAGAGCTGTGAAGTGGAATGGTGAAAGGAGGAACTCTTCTTCAATAGCTCTGATTTCCTCTCCTTTTTGTGTGAAACTGTTGAAGACAGAGAGCCATGAGGCAGTTTAGTGTACCCAGCCTAGGGAGCAGAGCAAGGTTGGAACTAAGCAGAACAAAATGGAGTTTGCGATGCATGTATCATCTGCCATGTGAGAACAAGATCTCCCCCTCAACAAGTGATTGGCAAAAGGAATGTGCTTGCTAAATAGTATGAAGGAAGCAAGAATACAGAAGCCGTCTAAACTATTTTATAGTTCTGTTATTTTTTTTTAATCTGTCTGTTGAGAATGTTTGTGACCGAAGAGAAAAAATAGGTCAAAGGAAAGATTTTTGGCATACTAAGAAATTTCAAAATATCTAGAGTCCATACACTAATCTAATCTTAGTGTACAGGTTCTGATTCCTAGAGGTGGAAGCCTAATAGTTCAGTGCCCAGTCATAGAAACACCCAGGTTTTCACCATTTTATTACCATATCTTCGGTGAAATTGTCTTCTGTTGCAATCTGGCTTTTTGAAGCAAACCCCACAAATCACTGCTACCCCATTTCTGCTTGTCAGCTCTCATGTCCAATTTGTGCAAATTTCCTTTTTTCTGCATTTGCATTTAATTCTTTTGTCTCCTTGGAGGACTAACCAGTGCTGAATTTTAGCCTTTCTCTCCCTGTCAAGTGTTACTGGAGGATGATTTAGCCCTATATCCAAGGTGCTTTTCTCAAAGCTGTTTTTAATAATTCCATCTTTTCTTGATGTTAGAACATGGGATTGGCCATCGGAGGGTGTGGATAAAGTAAGGCACATAGTTCGCAGTTCACTTTTCACCAGTCCCAGTCTGATGCTGGAAGCACCACTGTGGTGTGAAGGAGCTGCCTTTAACCACCTTGGTGAAGGAGGTGGAGATAGTCTAGAATTCAGCAGGGTGGAGATTGACTACTGTCCCAGTCTGTTGCCCTCCCTTTTACTGAGGCAACATCATGGTTCTGAATCTTGTTCAATTGCTTGTATGCCATTCCCCTAAGCCTGCCAGATTCCTTCTGCCACTTTCCAGTTTGATCAAATTTCACTTTCCTGTCTGGTGCAGAAGAGCAAAGGATGTCCTGAAAGATTTCTTGGGATGTGGGAAAAGGGGACAAGGAAAGGAATGAATAGAGCTTTGTCAAACAAAAGGCTAGTATCTTTTTTCTGAGGGGTGGGGGTCATTTTATAAGCTGCAAGCCTTTTGGGCAAAGCGATTATGGAAAACAAAAAGGATTAAAGTAAAGAGAAACAGAAATGATTTATCATTACATTTTTAAATGCCTCACTGTTTTCACTTATCTTTTAATTTTTGTATTTAAAGTCAAAGGCACTTGGGCTGCTTTAAAAAATAATCAAAACATAAAGAGAGACCACAAATAGCCATGTCGAAGAGTAATGAATCCAGCAGACAGAAGGACTTGTGTCCAAATAAAAAAGGCAGAAAAGTGTAGGCTGGAATTGGTATTGACTGAGCAATGTGCACAGTGCTAATGGACCTGCAGAAGAAACAGGAACATTGCAGCCATAAAGTGAAAACCTGGCCCACTGTGAATACAGATGAGATTGGGAAAAACAGTGCTTTTATGGGGCTGCTTTTGCACACATGGCCTCTTGAGCTCACCTGCTTATAAAGTCAGAGTGACAGGATGTAGATTAGCAATCAGCATCCTCATTTAGCCATTTCTCCTCTAGCTGATTTACACTGCTGTGATTTCTTTATTCTTTTGTCTTTTCCTCCTGGCTGGTGACAGTTTGCTGAGCACATCTATTCTCTTTTACGCTGTTGTTTTTTCTAGGAGCTGTAAGAATTAAAATGCCGATCATTTAGTTTTCTTTGTGTGTCTGTGTGTGTTGCCTAGTTCCTACCCTAGTGTATGCCACCGGCCAAGGCTTAGTCAGGAAATCATCCAGGAGAAGCAGCTTTGAAACTGCTGCCATGTCCCTTTTGCTGTGAGTTGGTTTTCCTAGACACCTTTCACTCAGATTATGGAGACATGCTTGATTTATGTACTCTGTCAAAGTGTTGATCAATAAAATCCTGTTTAACTGGGTGGCATCCCTAACTTTCTTTCCCCATGTTGGTCCCTTGAAAGGCAGTATCCTGTTAGGCACTGAAGAGATTGTGCATGTCAAGAACTGTAATTCAGCACCGTTTGTGTCCCTGCAGGTAACTGTGTATTATGTTTTTTCCTGCTTTAGTATTGCTTCTGGATTACACACTTGAGCAGTTTCCTGGTGAAGGCTACCTAGGGGAGCTTCAGAGCAGGAAGGAAAAACATTCAGATACAACCAGGAGTGGGGGTCCTGGCATTAGGTCTCTTTGTGTTTGGAAATGAGATGTCTTCTGTTCCGTCAGTAAACTGTAACCCATCTGAAACATGGGTTGGCAATGGACTTTAGGCTGTTTTCTGCCATAGTGTTGTGGGGCCTGCCAAATCTCACAGTATTATCCCTCTCTCTGTAGAAGCCAGAGATGGAGGCTTGGGTGAGTTTTTGTACCTTTGCATACAGTTAACTCCTGGGGGACCCTTCAAACTTAAAATGAGCAGACAAGGTCATAGCTGGGAGAAAGCCAGGAAGTTGTTGACCATCTCTGTCTTTGGGCTATCAGAATATGCTAAATAAATCCACATTAAGCTATTTATAAGGATGCAAATTGAGACAAACAAAAGCCATTTTTTCCCATATGCAGAGTATTTGCAAAAGGAGATTGATATCATAATTTTATATTTTTGGGAAACTGTGATATAGAACTATTAAGGCACCTACAGTAAGATTCTAGATAACAAAAGTAATTAGCCACAGACTCTGACTCTGAGAGGACTTCATTTACTGGGATTTAAGTGTCTGAATCTAAGATATCACCTAATTTAGTCGGTAGACTCTTAGGGCACTAAACTACTCTTTCCACCTTGAAAAAGCTATCTGATATCTCTAAATAATACTTGCAGATCTCTGAAGACATGGTAATGTAGTCCTGGGATATTTGGTTAGCAGTTCCTAGAGATAAATACTTATATATTGTGATAGGATAGAGATAATTCATATCAGAACCAGAGTTCCTTCATCTTCTCTTCCTCTCCTGTTTTCCCACTCAGAAAAGCACTCGTGAATCACTTTGGCCTTTTAGCATGCAGTAATGAAACGCTGATTACCACACAGCTCCCCACAGGTCAGCCTCTCTCTTACCCAGTACTGCTTACTCAACTATCACTCCCTGTGTGTCTGATCAGAATCCAGGGGTCTCCAGCTGACTAATACATGGAGGAAGTTAGTAGATGTACTTATAAGGCAAACTGAAGTTCTATAAGCCTTAATTTAAGGAACAAATAAAGATTAAGAAAGTGTTATCTGACAGTGAGAGCTAAAAGACAGTGATTTCTCTGGACGAGGGTAAAAGCACAGCAAATGCTGTTACTCAGAAATCTTTGCAAAGCTGCCCTACAGATGCTGTTCAGAAGGTGTACTGCAGTGTACTGGGTGCAGAACGTCCTGTGCTACATTGTGTGTAGCCCTGTTTGCTTCACAAGAGCATCTGCTGACTGCTACCGTGGCAGTACCTGCAGACGAGCGGTGGGTGAGTTGTGTCGCGTCAATTCAGCATTGCTGCCAGGCTGGTGAGGAAGTCTGATCAGGGCTTCTCACAAAACAAGCCTTGACATATATGGTACATTACTAATTTGGTGCTTCACAAAAGTATACAATGTAGACATGCCTTAGAATTCTGTTTCTGGCTAATATAACTGCAAGCAAGTTCATTTTTCTGTGCCTTATCTTCCCTAGCTGCAAAAATCCCCCCAAAAAGCCAGATACTTCAGACTTTCCAAAATCATAAAAGGGTTGCAATGTGGGAAAATTCATGAATCACCAAGAGCTTCTGATTCTAGGATGAGAAAAGCTGAAGACCAGAAAAATGTGTATTTTTTGCTAATATTTGACCTTCTGTTTCATAGTTCTTCTTAAGCTCAGTGGACATCCTGCCATGAGAACAGGCAGAAATCCTAACCTAATGAATGATACTCATTTTTGTGTTATCTAACTAATTTTCCTGTTATTGCTACTCGACACAGAGTATTTCATTCTTCATCAGTACGGAAATAGGGGCAGATCTTTGTGTTGTGTTTTAATAATTTTGAGCTCATATCCCCAAAAGAACAACATTGCCTAGACCCACAAAGTATATTAAAAATCCGTAAAGGTCAGAGATTTTATTTTAAAATAGCAATGAATTTCTGTCTTGTGCCACTTTTCTACACCTGCAGTGCTAATGCAATCCTTGTGTGCTTGTTGAGACACAATGCTGTATTTTTTTGAGGTACACAAGCAACCTTTTATAGCTAAAATGCTGTAGTACTTGAGCCACTCAGGGGGAAAAAAAATCTAGTTTCTTTGGCATTGAAAAGGTTAAATTATTCACTGCCCTTTATATAGCACTAAACAAATGATCAAATTTTGTATGGTGTGTCAGTGATTGGCTGGATGTATTTAACTCGATAGTGATATGAGATTTACAGAGCACACAAGAAAGGAGCCTTAAACAGTTTTACCCGTTGACCTTTGCCAAGATAATAAAGCCTGAATATCAACTCCTCACCACTTAAATTGTGTATTAATGAAGTGCCATTGGGTACTCAGCTACACCTGTGCTAGTTAGAAGTATTCCTAGTCACACAAGTAGACATGTATATTCAAGAAATACAAGTATAAAAGGTGTAAAGAAAGCACTGTTGAGCAGCTTAGACTGAAATCCAACAATATGAAGGAAATTAGCAAAATAAGCTGAAATATAATCAGGAGGCTGAAGGGAGGAATTATGGAGAAAGATTAGAAGAGTTCAGTACATATTGCTTGGTGAAATGACAACCTGAGGAGAGGATGATGAACCAGCTCTGATGGGAGGACTGCCTTCCCAAAGAAGGGGAATTGTTTAAGGAAGTTCACAGGACACTTATGGAATATTGGGTTAAACTAAGAAAGGAAAAGAGTGAATATCACACCATCACAAGAATGAGCTTGGTTTGTTTTTGCTTTATTTTGCTGTAGTAAGGATCAGAGAAAAGGGTGGAAATCCCATCTATTCCAATGGAAATTAGGATGGCTAAAACGGCAGAGCAAGGCCAGGCTGCTCTGCACTTCAATGACATATGTTTTGTAAGAGGACAGGAAGGGAAGGGAGCTCCATGACCTAGCCAGCTCTTCTTCTTCTAGCTTGTATGGATCTGTGAAATGTATGCCTCAGAATCATAACCTGGAAATGTCTTCCAACTTCAAATGACCTATTTTCCTTTCTAAATCCTGTTAATGACTGGATGTGTTTTCATAATTAGCAAATACGTGAATAAATTTATACGACATGCAAGACACTGATTACCAAAGTAAGTTTTGTTTGCTTCTTATTGTAATTACTTTTTATAACTCATACTGAATTAGGAAGGGTAGAATAGTTAATAGTGTAAAAATAACAACATTTTGATACTTCGGCTTCTTTGCTAGATCTCAAAGAATTGTGGAACAACCGCCATGTTTAGGCAAATTAGAAACAGTATTATGTGGTATGTGTTTCAGTATCAGATGAGAAAAGGCTGTTGCTACGGACGGTTTTGTCAAATGCACTATAGGGAAAAGCTTTTGCCAAAAGAACTTCAGATCCCAAACTCAAATCTCAGTTAGAAGAGATATTCACAGACTCATGTGAGAAAGAGAAGCATGGAGGAGTGTTGTTTCCAGGCTGCTGATAAGGAGAGCCTAGTGTGAGGCTTATTCTCTCGAGCCAGTGCATGAGCAGAAACAGCAAGTACGCTGCTAACTGTTCATCTTCGTGGCAGATGGAGGACAGAGGCTTTTCTGACTGACAAGCTGTCATCCCAAATATTGTTCATCTGCATAAACACCAAAAACAATAACAAAAACATAGGTTAACATTTAGTTCACTTGCATTTATTCCTGCTCTGTCATGGACTTTGTTTGATCTTTGGCAAATCAATTAGGTTTTAAAGAATAAAACAGTAAATCCTGACAAACCCCAGCATTGCCTCCAGTGGTGCTTAGGGGCCCATCAGCCCTTCCAGTAAAATCCAAATCTGTAAGTAAGGTGCTTAGGGTGTGAAGCAGCCATTAAGCAAGGAGGGTGTTCAGGACAGCCAGTGGGTGGGGGAAGCAGGGACAGGCTTCAGGTAGCCAGTAGTGCATGCCCGGAGGAGGATGTGCCAGTTCCCTCTGTTGGGTGCAGGCTTGATCTTGCTGCATCCTTGAGCTTCATGCCCACAGAAATAGGATTCTAAAACCCGCTTCAAGACTGAGATGCCACAGAGCCCTGTATGTGTTTATACAGCCTGCAGTGTGTTGTGAGGCACTTGGGTGCTCTGCCTCATTGCATTGCTTTTACTTCCCCCTCTTCCCACTGAACAGAAGCATCTTTGTTACCAGACTCTATATTGCTTGCAATTCTATGCCTTGATCTCTCCACACATCAAATTGCTCACAGGATGTCCTCTGCTCTGTCTAAAGGTTTTGCAGGTGACTGTTCACTTAGATTCCTGTATTCTCTGTGTTGGCAACCTTGTATGTTGTGCAGGAAGTTTTAGTGCAACCTTTAAAAGCTGTGGAAGCTTGGGAGCTTCTCACACTGGCAATCTATCACTGAGGGTTTTTTTAAAATTACATTGGTGGTGTTCTGTTGAGCTGTGTCAGGAGTGGGTGAGAAAAGCACTGTGATTTCCTCTTCCAGATGCAGATGAAATTAGGGGAGTATGACAGTCCCACAGCAATCCTGCTGGTTTTGGTGCCTTTGTTGGAGCACAGCTGTGCCCAGCAGCTGGTCTGGAATCAGAGAACCAGGAAATTTGCACAGTTAGCAGATATAAATAGAGGATCTGTAACTATGAGAGATGCTTAACTCTGCAGTAAATAAATCCTAGTCCAAAAAAAAGGCTAATTGAAATCTTAAAAAACTGTCTTGTGCCTCAATTCTTCCCCTTTTGAGTCTCTCTCTATCTGCAGAATTTGAAAGAGAAACAGGTGTTGTATCTATAGAGTCTTACCATCTATGTTTCAAGTGATGTCAAGATCAGTCCCCTTTCCATTACAGATTTAGATTATTTTTAGGCTTGTGGATTATTTTCCAGTTTCCAAAGGAATTATTGACCTCTCCATTATTTTGACTTGGTTGATATTCTGAGAATTTTTCAGGGGCTGTCTCATGAAAAGTACAGCAAGGTGGCAGGTAGCTCTTGGATCATCCAAAGAGTGGGGGGCAGCAGCCCAGTTGAGATGGACAGTGGTTTGTGTCCCTACACTGTCCTGGCTTTGTAGTGTGACAGTGGATGAGCTGTCTTCTATTTCTGTCTCAGTTTCTGCTGTGAAAGTAGACCAGTTCAAAAGATGTTCCTGATTGCATCTTAATGCTTTGAATCATGTGGAGGACTTCAAATAACAGGAATCGAGGATGGGGAAACCATCCTGTTAGGACACCTACTCATTTTCCTCTTTGGTCAGAGTACATTAGCTGCTTATTTTAGAAAACCGTTTTTGTGGTTGTATTGTGGTGTAGAGCTGTGTCTTATCCTTTACAGGTGTAAATTAGGAAAAGCTTCTTTTCCTAAACAGTCCTTGCTGATCCAGAACTTGTGCAGATGCGAGTAGAAACCTGGGACCTTGTCCAGCAGGTGGCAGTGAGAGCTGGTGGCAGTGGCAATGCACAGAAAACCGACTGAGATTTGCTGTGTGTCTCTGCTTTCTCTTCTACCCCAGGAGGAGCCACACTGCTCTTCCTTGGAAAAAAACGCTTAACAAGTACTTCTCAGCACTAGTGGCACAAGTGAGGAGACAATTGCAGTCTGCTTCGCCATCTAATGGGCTCAGGCAGCACTGCCATCTGCCCCTCACTGCGCCCCCAAAGTGTCTGAGCAAGCACACCAGTCCCTTGGGCCCACAGCCTCTGCATCCCCATCACTTTCTCTGCTCACCCAGCAACTGCTGGTTTGCTTGATTTGCTAAATTCCTACTAGCAACCCTTTTGGGAAAAGCTTGACACTCTTTTTGTCTTCAAATAGACTTCAAATATATACTGAAGTGTATTAATTCTTTAATATACACAGCTTTTACACCCTCTGGACTCCTCCCATAACCTTGCAGCCCTCCAGGAACCCTTAGGAGAAAGCAGAGCATGCTGTTCAATACAGATGTTGTACTGAACTTTCAGGATCATGATTAAGCCCAGTGTAAGAGCCTGTGATTCACTTTATATTGAAAACAGAAGTGTCTCTCTCTTTGTGCAAGAGAGGCCACATGCCTGCTTCTGTGGGTGATGAGCTTAGCATCCCTTTCCTTCAGTGATATGGGGAATGATGGCTCATGTATTAAGCTCTGAGCTTCTAAACTCTTGAATGATTTGGAGAGAGTTTTATGAAGGAACCATTTTTTTCTATGTATCCTAGGTACTTGTCTTTCATCACATGAGTCTGACAGCTTTCAGTGGCCCTCACTTGCACATTAAAAAGGGGAGTAAATTGAGCTGTCTTTGGTGATAGTGTGGAATTAGATGTCAATAACTTGTCAGAAGTGGTTTCCAAATGTATCTGTGCCTCACACATAGTACCTTCAATACAAGGGTTCATTAGGTTTTATTTTTCCATTTGCAACCTCCTTTTAATATATTTGGCTTACTTTGTAATGATTGCTTAAGTGAGAATCTAAAACGTGCTGTTGAAGAGAGGTAAATGACATTCTTTCCTATTTTCAGATCAAATAAAGGAAAATAAAAGTGACTTGTTGAATAGTTCTCAAGAGTCCTAATTTGTGTCCTTCTGCTTTAGATAATGGGCCACCATTATTAGGCCAGGTTGGATGGGGCTCTGAGCAACCTGCTCCCTCCCCATGGTAGAAGGTTGGAACTAGATGATCTTTAAGGTCCCTTCCAACCCAAACCATTCTATGATTCTGCAATTATTAGGGGATCAGTGGAAGCATAATAAAGAGGTACTATTAATTATAGTTTAAGAAAAGTGGAAAGGCAAATACTGACTTGTCTGAACTAGCTTCCTTTGGTTTAGGTGCATAGCAAGGCCACAAATTCTGCCCATACTTGAGTCACAAGGAAAGTGATTTGGAACCTGCACTGCCAGATCATGAGGTAAATGATAGATGACTGAAAGTGATTTTGTTCTGGAATAGCTGAAATGTCGAGTAAATCTGTATCAGTGGAGTGATTTAGATGGTTTAACTCAGCACTTCTGCACTTGTTCAATGTTGGTAGGTTTTTCATCAGAAATTAAGATGACATTATCAGCCCTCAAAAAATCCAAGCCTGAACTTTGGCATTATTATATTCTTTGTTGTGCAGTCTCTTATCTGTGGCATAAAACTGGAAATCAAATCTGGCAGTTTGAGACAGTACGCACATCTCCGATGAAAATATGTTTTGTCACTTAAAACATACACTTTTGCTTCACCAGCAGCTAGTGCTGTAGGAAGCAGCTTATAATTAAATGTTGCTGAAAAAGGTGATTGTCAATCCGAATCCAAGAGCTGCAGGTCAAAGCAGCATTTGTTTCCTTGTGTGCTGTCTGCTCTGCCTGCTTCAAAGTTACAGTTTCACCATTAGATGGCAGTTTAAACACCACAGATCACAGAATTATAGAATATCCTGAGCTGGAAGGGACCCATAAGCATCATCGAGTCTAACTCCTAGTCCTGCTAAGGACAACCCCATAAATCACACTGTGTACCTGAGAGTATTGTCCAAAGGTATCTTGAACTCTGGTTGCTCAATGCTTGACTTTGTTTGGAAGAGTGAGGGCTTTGCCTGTCTTCCTTTGGTTATGTATTTTTCTGCTGTATTCCTTCCTTCGTGGCATTAGTTGGCCAACATAGGAGGATGTTTATGCAGTGTAAAGGAGTGATGTGCTGTGTAAGGCCAAGCACTGTAGGTGTAACTGCATGTTTCCCAGGGGAAAGGGTGCAGTGGGGCTTGATACAACCCTTGTTGCTTTGGTATTGTGCAGAGTCTTGTTCTGACTTGATAAAATTGCTGGTAAGGATAAGTCAGCCCTTAACTGTCATTGAAGATTATGGTATTGTGTATTTGGAAACACTGTGCATATTCGGATTTGGTTTTTTTCCAGAGTTGGATGGAAATTGGAAGAAGAATAGGTTTGAAAAATATAATGACATTTTATTTCAGTTTACAGGAAGGAATTTTCTGATGTGCTTTGTTTATTTCCTGGTGCAGGCAGCTTGCTGTTTTTGTTGTTCTTTGTATTGGCATTTTGCACAGTAACAGGAGAAAGAAAAATATGAAAGATATGAGAAAAAGAAATACCACATTCTGATGCCCTGAACAGTAGGAGGGGGAAATCTGACAGGTGAACTACATACAGATAGTTTGGTTTAGATTATTTTTTGCAATGTACTCAAATTTAAACTGAAGGTGTCCTGATAGGCAGCTGTTACTGTCAGGCTCAAACAGTTCCTGTTGTTGCAATATAATTTTTGTCTAAATAATTTCTGAAATTGTACAGGATTCTTTAGAATGTAGAAACTTCCAGATTATGTGTTCTTCTGTTTCCTTATATTAGCTTTAATTCAACTTTACATCTCTTGTGGGAAGGCCTCTGGATGTTTTCACAAATATTTTTCAAACTGGAGGCCATCTGGGACACTAAGGCTTGATACCAGTTTCACAGGAGGTCCGTGCTTCAGCCACAAGTAACAGCTATTGGCTTCCTCTACCACTCTGTCCTTGTAGAATGTTGAGTGCTTGCTATGTCCTGGGCTGGATTGGGTCATTCCTTTGAAATGTGGGCAGATGTGAGGTGCACAGCTGTCCGGCTGTTCCTAACTACTGCTTCCCTGTGCAGCAGCCAGACTCTTCTCCCTGCAGCTGAAGGCTGCCTTTGCAGAGTTGCAGCCTGGCTTTCTTATCCCTTTCTAGTGAACACAGAAAAAGTAGGGGTGCAGATTTTAGACAACCCAAGAGAAGGGGCTAGCAGCAAGTAGTGGAAAAACTGAAAGAATGCCTTCAGATGTAACTACTTTTTTTTCTTTTTCCACAGTTTTAATTGGTAATGATTAATGGCTTTTACCACTGTAGAGAAATATCATTTGAGAGAGTAGGAGATTTCAGGCTGTCTCCCCCACCACTTTTTCGTCCTTGTATAATGAGGGAAGAGAAAATTTTCATCCTTGAAGTAAACACAATTTGCTGGTAGGGCCAGTTCTGGTCAGGCTTTCTCAGAGCCTGGAAAACCTCATGATGGATTTGCCACAGCCTTTATACAAAAGTTAATCTGATAGACACGCTCCCATCGGCTTTTACCATGCTTTGTTAAATTGTGTTGGACTCCGTTCTAATAATCTCACTTTCTCTGATACATTTTGGAGATTTGGCCAAATAATACATGTGAAAGCATTCTCCAGTCCTCCAAACATATATCTGAACTGGCCACCCCCCAAACTTACCTTGGCTTCCATCCTTGTTCTGATTAATTTCCTTCCTTTTATTACCAAGGTAACTCTTACTAGGTTCCTATTTCATATTCATATCAACAAGAGCTAATTGCTGTAAAAGAATTGTGCATCTAATACCCTTTATGGGTAATTTTCAGCAAATGGGTAGTGATTAACTTCCCTGACCTTACCTGTGATCCCACTTAGCTAAATGGGATGAGTTTCGCAATTTAGTCTCTTCGTTCCATCTCTTCTGCACTTAGGGGCCTGGGAGACATTTTAGGTGAAAGCAAACTGTTTTTTCCACTGTACAGAGTGTTGAGACTGTGGCTGTTGATGTTTTTATCAAACACCTAGGTTTTTATTAGGATTCAGAATCCATTCTTAGAGATTGCACTTTCCGTCTGCCACCCAGATCAGCAAACATGTCATACTTGTGCTGGGTAGCTTTATTCCTCCCCTTGTCCCAGACCTCCTCAGAGCACAGGCAGCCCTGAAGGTCATTCTAAACAGTGATTTTTGGATGTGGAAAAACCTGTTTGAGATTACAAAATTCCTGGTTTTTTCCATCTAAGGAATTTCTGATCTCTGGTCTTTAAGAATGAGGGGTTGATGTTTGAATTTATCACCCCACCCTTGTGACAGATATCAACTGTACCATCCTTAATGCTCTCCTGAACTGTACAAGAATTAACCCTGATGTGGGAGGGGGAAGAGTTATTCCTTGCTATTGGTCTGTGAGTATTTCAGGTTCTCAATCTCATAAACAGATTGTTCAAAAAACTAGAGAATCTGAGAAGACCACAGTGAAATGAAGCTTTTTATTACCTGCCCACTCATGGCATAGTTCCTTCCCAGGCAGTTCATTCTGCAGGTGTGCTGCCTAGCATTGAGTGGAGGTGTATGGAAAGTGATGTCATGCAGGAGGTGCAGTCACTGATAAGCAGACACTGAGGCAGTTTTCAGGTCTGAGGAGACTCTCTTTGCTGATAGGCTGCATTTAATCTGACATAATTTGATGTAATGAATCAGAAATGTTGTAACAGAATACACTGCATGCAGTTTGCTGCTAGCAATTCAGAGTAAGTGTCCCTCTGGACTGTATTATAGTGGACAGAAGTGCTTTAGGCAGGATAAATAGCCAGTTATTCACCATTAAACTCTCTTAACTTGGAGGTTTTCGTTATGTCTAGTATAAAGAGAACAATACAGGATGTGGGTACATTCTTACATCTTATCTGTAAGTGTCTTGATATGGGGTGACAATGTGACAGCTTTCCAATTTCAGTTAGGGTCAGGTGAGATCCAGGCATTTCAGTAAAAGTCATAGCCGCCATAGAAGGTGATCTGAAAATCTTCTGCCCATAAATGGCATTTTCAGTCTAAAATACCTGGTGATTTCAAGATTTGGTTGGTCTTGTTTTGGGTAGGAGTAGCCTCAGGCCTCAGCAGCTATCTCAGTAAGTCTGTGATAGAAGCAGATGAAGAAAATTCAGCTTTGCTTAACTGTGACATCTGGCTGGTGCTTTTGGAGTAGAACTCTCTTCATTGCATTCTGACTGCTGCCCTGAATTTCAAAGTGAATAAAATGTGCTGCACAATGGTGAATGTGAAAGTTTTAGGGTCACAGCTGCTGTCGTAATTTATACATCTCCAGTTCTTTTGACTGGAGAGTCTCATAGAAGTTGCCAATGCTGACTAAATCTTCACAGCTTCAACAAGAAGCAGGATTTATTATCATTTACAATTCCCATCAAGATCACTGGAGGCTCTTGGAGCTTGGAGAAGCAGAAAAAGATTAATGGAACTCTCTTCTCCATGAACCCAAATCTTTGAGTTTTGAACTGAGGGTTTGTACTGGCTGCTGTTATTTGTAGACCCATTCACTGAATGCCAGTGTAGGCATTTGGACCTGTACACAGTTCTGCACTGTAGATCCTGCACTACAGCCTCTGGCGTTTGAGATAGGCTTGTAGGAGTTTAGTAACTGTGTGATAATTATAACCAGAGTTATGGACTATGAATTTCTAACTGTGTCCTTACCAAAAGATACTGGATTTGTAAGACAGAAACTGCACTTGGTCATGTTTGAAGTCACAGAGGACAGTTCATGGACATCCCTGTAATAGTCCAAGCACTGAAATTCTGTGTAATTTGGGTCAACATTCATGCATAAACGCCTCACATATCTATGCCAATTCTTTTTTTCTTCTTTTTTTGTGTGAAATTTCTTTTTATTTAAAAAAAATTTATCTACAGGTACCAGAGTTGTAAAGTGGAATTTGGTCTGGGGTACAATCATGTTTTCAAAAGGCAAGTGTTTGTTATTTGAAAGTAGGACTGAGTTTCTTTTATCTGCCAATGAAATTTACAGGCTTGAACATGTACCACTTGCATCAGCCTTCATGATCCTGGCAATATCAACTGCCATTCCATGCCAGCTGCTAGTTTCTGCTTCTCTTTGCCTCTTTATCATGGTTCCAGTAATTGAACAGTGGTTGCAATTAGCTGGGTGAACAGATCTGGCTGTTGCATCTCTGCTGATGACTTCATTAGGAATGGACAGAGCCTGTGGGATGCCTGGAAATCAGTGTCATCATTTTGGCACTGTCTGTGCTGCACTGACTGAGCGTTGCTCTCAGATGGTCACCACCCTCGGATTAGTGGTTTTGCAAGTGTTTTTAGGGAAGACAGCAGATCTGTGATAGAAGAAGAAAAGACTCTGAAGGGACCTTCCTCCAGATCCTCGTATTTTAAACTCATCTTAGTTTATCTTGTATTTTAAGTTCGGAAGCTGTAGTCTGAATCTCCAAATTACGTATTATCCTGCATTTTTCCACAGCATGTTTGCTGTTGTTACCCTCCTAATCACTACCTGGTCTATTGTATCGGGCTTCCCTTCAAAGATGACCTTCCCTTCACTCTTTCGTGAGTGTTGTGACATTCTTGTTTCCATGAAGCTGCTTGCCTTACATGAGTTAATAAATAGTTACCTAGTTCCTCTGCCTACTTAGTTTCAGCATGGCAGTGTCTCACTTCTGGCCCTAAATCACTGATTTGAAGAATCACTGGGCCTAAATCACTGGGTTGAAGAATTTTTGCTTTTTCAAAACCAGTATGGTGTGGACAAGTTTGACCTACAGTTTGTAGACCCATGTTTTCCATTTGCTCCCCATTCTATTAACACACCTCTTCCAGGAATTTGCAAAGTTTAAGAGTTTGGGGCTGTCAGATGAGGAAAAGGAAGAAAATGAAGTTGAGGGTTGTCTAATGCTGTGAACCTTCCTTAAACCAACAGCCAGAGGCAATTGTAGTTAGTTTTTCTTTCCAGTATTAGAAAAACAGAGCTGAGGAGAGGTTGTTTATGGATTTTAAAAAGGTTATGAATGTAGTTTACGTTACAGCCTTGCTTTTCAAAAGTGATAGACTGATGATCCCAGAATCAAAGAATCATCAAGGTTGAAAGAGACCTTCAATATCATCTAGTCCAACTGTCAACCCAGCAGCACCATAATCACCCCTAAGCCATATTCCCAAGTTCCACATCCAGATGCCTCTTTAACACTTCCAGAGATGGTGACTCTACCACTTCCTTGAGCAATTTATTCCAATGCCTAACCACTTTTCCAGGGGAAAAAAAAAATTCTAATATCTAATCTCAATCTCCCCTAGCAGAATTTAAGGCCATTTCCTCATATCCATTGAGACATGACAGAGGAGACCAACCCCCAGCTCACCACAACCTCCTTTCAGGTAGTTGTAGAGAGCAATGAGGCCCTTCTTGAGCCTCCTCTGCTCCAGAATAAACAACCCCAGTTCTCTTAGATGCTCCTCATCAGACTTGTGCTCCAGACCCTTCCCCAGCTCCATTGCCCTTCTCTGGACTTGCTCCAGCACCTCAATGTCCTTTTTGAAGTGAGTACAGAGCACTCAGGGTGGGCCTCACCAGAGTAGAGAGGGATAATCACTGCCTTAGTCCTGCTGGCTACACTGTTTTTGATGCAGGCTAAGATGCCATTGGCCGCCTGGGCACATGCAGACTCAAATTCAGCTGCCCCTCAACCAGCACCCCCGAGTCCCTTTCTGCTGAGCATTTCAGGAACTACTCTTCCCCAAGCCTGTAGCACCACACGGGGGAGTTGTGCTTTGCCTTATTGAACCTCATGCCGTTGGCCTCAGCCCACTCACTGTTCCAGTGTGTCCATATCCATTCCTACCCTCATGCAGATCAAAACTCCTGCCCAACTTAGTGTCTTCTTCAAACTTACTGAGGATGCACTTGATCTCCTTGTCCAGCTCATTGATAAAGGTATTAAATAGAACTGGCCTTGATACTGAGCCCTGGGGAACAACACTTATGACTGGCCACCACCTGGGTTCCATTCACTACCACTCCTTGGGCTTGGCCATCCTGCCAGTTTTTCACCCAGCAAAGAGTACACCCATCCAAGACGTGATAACTGCCTTTTGAGTAGCTTTCCCATATGGTCAGAGAAAAGGGCTGAAAGCACAACAATCAGGTGTCTTTAGTAGTGTCATAACATGTTTGGTTCCAAACTGTAAATGCTCGGAGATGATTCAGCAGGAGTAAGGAATTTGCCCAAGGACATAGAGTGGCTGTAGGAAAGCAATGTTTTGAATCCTCTGTTTCTTTAGTCTTGCTGCAAGAGGCATTCCCCTCAATGTGATAACTCACAAGACAAAATCTTTTCCATCTCAAATCAGTAGCAATTTGCAGGTGTAAGGTGATGTCTGTGAAAAGGTGCAATATCCAGTGAAATCAGGGCATTCTGGCACTTGGCATAGAATAATCATTGTTGAAAGAGATCCCTGGAGGTTGTTGTCCCAAACACCTGCTTCAAGTGAGATCAACTTGAAGAGCAGAATTAATTGTTAAAGGCATTATGCTGTTGAATTTTGAAAATTTCCAGGATTGGGGTTTCTACAGCAGTTCTGTTGCAGTGTGTGGCAACCCTCATAGTGTAATTTTTTCCTTAAATTTTTCTCAATTTTCCCTTGCTACAGATTGTCTGCTGCCTCTTTTTTTCTTTGTATGCTGAGATAAACCAAACGTTTTTGCTGTGATCTCCCTTTTTTGGTGAACACTACTCAGAAGGTAGTGATCAAATGCTTTGTGTAGCTTGACAGTGCCGTGAAGATGACTCAAAGATGTTTGAACTAAACAGAAGTCGTGCCACTTTCTAAAGTGCCACCCATGGTAATGCAAATTCTCCAGCTATTGTTTTAGTAGCAGGTTTCCCCATTACACTCCTTTACACTGAGGAGCAGTTTTTCTTCTACCCTTAGCCTTCTTGCTAGAGATTTCTTCCCAAATAGTTGTACACAGCTCTGTAAATGTTAGAGTGACATTTGGAGTAGATTTGAAAAGCCCATGTGCTCCTTCTTGGTTCTCCTGAGTCTCTGCCAAGCTTCAGTATGGCAATATAACCTCACTCGTCACCTCCCAGGGCTAGCAATAATATTTACAAGCTACAGTTTCCTCTGTCTGCAAATATTTCCACTGTGGTACTCAGTGCTCTTTCAGTTTCTCCCTAGGCCAGTTCTTTATGATTGCAGCCCAAAGAAAGGAGAAGTGAAGTTTATTTGCCTTTCACTGTGGAGTACACAAATTTAATTTTTTTGTAACTCCCCACCTGACAACACCCCTTGATTAGCTCTTGCAATCACACCCCTTGATGACAACAAAGCAAGACAACTCTTGATGACAACAGGAGTGTAGGAAGGGCATACCCAGCCTGATGCTGATGGAAACTGGTACATACTACTTTGTAGGGTAGCCACAGGTTAACCTGGGGAGTTAGTTGATTAAGTACAGAAGTTAGGCAAAGCTAGAATCCAGACCAAGAATGTTAGACAGGTTTATTAATGAAGGGAGATTTGGGATCCATATCCCTAATATGTCTTCCCTAGGTCAGTTTAAAATTTGGAAGGTCTCCATTGAAGCTTTTGTTGTAGACAGGCAAAAGTCTTGTGGGATTTTACCTTACAATGATAGAAGACTCACAGTTTTAACTAGTTCCTTGAGATTTCATCCACTTTAAGATGAAAACTCTCAGGACAGCTTTAAAGGATTTTAGTATAATATACCCACTTTATAATATTGAAGTAGAAGAGGTGTAGAAATAGTAGAAGTGTTAATTTTGGATTCAAAAAAGAAAATTAGTGCTGTTCTAAAAAGAAAAATCAGAATTACTTTTGTTCATAACAAAAGTAATTTCAAAGTCTAAACTCTATGAATCAAGGTAATATATTTTTTTTTTTTGTCTGAAGAAGGACATTATAATACATGCACTGTGTTGCTTAGGGCTCTTTGTTTGTCTTATTTACCTAGTGTTTTTTCTTAATGTCTTCCATTTTGTGGATACTTAGTCAATAATATTATCTGTAGACTTTGGTTATGTGTTTGGGAAGACCTCAAAGGGATAGAAGAGGTATAAGATACTGGAGCAGGGGGAGACAATGGTATGGAAAGGAAATTGGTGAATAGAGTATTTATTCTCTTCTGACTTTCTAGATAAATAAATAGGTGTGGTTTGCTCTTCAGGTTTCTTCAGGAATTTTTTTCTTTTATACGAAGGAACTTGCACTTCTGGGCTATTTTCAGGCTCAGAAATTAAATGTTTTAATTAATGTTATGAAATAAATTTTGCAAGGTTTTGAAAAAATGTGTTTGGTGAAGAATATTTATCTGTGTGTCGTCTGACCTATGTAAACATCTGCTAGCAATTTTTGTCTATAGCAGGGGCCTTATAAGTGACAATTACTATTACTGCTCCACCAGTATTCTTGCATCCCCAAAAATGTGATGAATGTCTTGGAGCTTGTTCTATTATGTCTTCCATTTGCTGTTCATTTGGAACTATTTTGTGCACATTGCACTGATAAGGGTGTCTTATGTAATTACTTTAAGTGCTTGTTTGGTCTTAACTGACATATGCTATTCAAATTGGAAAATTTTAATTTAAGAAAGTAGTATACAAATCAGAAAGAAGCCAGAGATGAGAAGCAGAAGAGGCAGGTTTTAGAAAACAAAAGCTAGGAGAAGCTGAGTAAAAAGGAGCTTACTTAGTCTAAAATAGAGTGAGGGAGCTGGAATAGTGATATACTGAGTTTCAGGATATGAAGATTCTTTTGTAAAGCAGACATATATACCCACTCGGGAGTGAAGAACGAAGGCATCATCTTAATTTGAAGCAAAGAAAAACTTGGATTGATGTTGAAAAAAATACTTTGGTCTTTCAGAGAGATTAAGTATCAGCAAAACCGGTCTGGTTTCTTTACTTTTCTGTAGCTGTATGTGTCCAAGATTTTTACTGTTTTATCTTCATGAGTTTCCAGTGGATAACACTCATAGTAACACTATTGACATCTTGTCAGTTTGAAATCTCTAAAGCAGAATAGCTTGGTTCTTACTAGCACAGTAAACCCTCTCAGTGTTTTATTAGTGATATTTATTGTTTGCAGGGTATTTTGCAAGACTAATAAAGCCCATTCTTATTCCTAATGTAAAGTTTCAGTTTACGTAGGTTTTAAAGATGGTTTTGTGTTCTCTGTTATTGTCCCTCTCGGTGCTAGTGAATTACACTTACATCCCTTCAAATTGGTCTTTCGTGTTTGGTGGGCTAAGTTTAAGTTGAAGCCCAATGACACTGAGATGGGAGACATCCAGGAAAAATTCCGTTTACTGCAGGTGTCATAGCATAGTAAACATGGACTTTTCTTATGGGTCAATGAGAAGCAGTCCCAGAGCACGGTACCACCAGCACGCTTAGGGCACTGACAGGCCCTGCCTGGCCGCTGGGGCTGCCCCACCTGCTCATGGCCCAGGGCCCCATGGCAGCCCCCTGGCCATCAGCCCCCCACCCGGTGATGCTGCGGCAGGGCCAGTCTCCAGGTCCCTCCCACAGCATGCCCGGCCGCGGGTGCTTCCAGGCCAGGCCCACGTCCAACCCTGTCACTGTGGCTCTGCCTGGCAATTGCTCTTAGCCCTGGCCAGCAGATTGACTTCCTGGCCTGACCGTGGGCCTGCCTCATGACCTTGAGGTTTCCTGGTTTCTCGGTTGGACCTGGCCCCCATTTGTACATCTGTCCTACTCACCTTCCTGTGCGTGTGGGACAGCCCTGGGCAGCAAGGGACTGGCACAGGGAGCTCCACAGCTTCTGGCACCCATCCTGCTGGATGATGTGCAAGGTCCTAACCGCTTGTGAGCACTTAAAGTTGCCATCATATCTTTTCCACCAAAACAGGAGTATTATCTCCTGGGTTCTAGTCAGATTCAGTCTGATTGATTACATTCAGTCTTCCCAAATTACTTGTCAGGCTGTTTTTGTTGGAACTCATCTGTATGGAATCCACTTGGACAGGAATTAGGATTCCTTTTTTTTTTCTTTTTAGATATTATTTTTGTAGGATTTTTGTTTTGTTTAAAAGTGTAATTTTTGTTTTCAGAAAATCTATTTTTTATCTGGGGCCATGTGTCTGCTAGTGGATATGTGAGGGCAGGAGGTGAGCTGTGCAATCAATGCCTTCAGGAAAGTGTTGTCTGGTTTGCAGATACATAGCTTAGGTATTTCACGGATATTTGAATTTGCAAGAATGTGGAAATGTTTGGTCTAAGAGTTTTGGTCTCACAAATGTAGCTGGGGAAAATGTTGTGTGCCCTGAACTGCTGTCACTGGGGACTTCAACTTTCATGAAGTGTGGATATTTTTAATTATTTTTGCAATGTCACCTTTCTGAAAATTTCAGTAAGAAACTACACTGTATTGTAGTCTGGGAGGCAGAGAAAAAAGACCATGGGGAAGGAGAGTACAGAAAAACTAAGAGGAAGAAGGAAGAAAAGAAGCAAGGGATGGAGATTAATACAAGAGAGAGGTTAGAAAGCAGGAGAAAAAGCATGAAGAGGTCTTGAATAATTTTCTGTCTGTGTGCTAAGAATATGCCTGTTCCATCTCCCTGGGAGGTTTATGCAGAGCCTTGTGGGGAAGCAGCAATGAATTGCTCCTTTGGATGCTAAGTGTAAAATTAAAACTGGCAGGGTCTGAGAGCACAAAACTGGGAAGCTAATTGCTCCTAATAACATATTGATTTTCACAGATTTCTGGCATTATGTCAGAGCAGTTTTGAACCAGCACCTGGTTTCTTCTTCTTCCCATCTCCAAACTAATGGCAATGAAGCTTCTGGCATTAGGATCACAAATAAATGCCACTCACTTTTTTGTCTGTACAAGTCTGTGGGGGTTTCAAGCATGATTTCACACATTGCTCCTATGCATCCAATATAATAGCTACCCTAAAAGTAGAAGGGTGGCAGAAACCTGCATGTATTTTAAACTTGGATAACTGTGCTGCTGCCTGTTAGTATGGTGCTGAACAAAGCATTACAGTCTCATTGCTGCGGGTGGCTGAGGACAGTTGAATGGATGCCTGTATTCAGGCAGAAGTCGCCAGCACAGGTGTCTGGGTGGCTGAGGTCATGTACTTGTTGCCAGGTTGCATTCAGCCCTGAGCAGATTTGCTGTATGTGTTGCTCAGCTGTAACATGCTTTTCTTGAGCTTTGGGGACTGACTGTCAGGAAAAGGAAATAGGTTTTATTTGTATGACTGCTACTAGGCAATACCCTCCTCTGAACGGAGTATTTTCATAGCTGGAGGGAATGGTCTGCTTGCAAGGAGATGTGCTGAAAGGCTCCCAGATACTCCAGATTGAGAAGGCTTGCAAAGTGAGAATGAAATCCTGCTATTTTTGAAATATGTCAAGTGCATACGGCACAAGAACAGAACATTGTCTCCTGTGGTTTTGTGGAGGCTGTTTCAACTCTTTCAAGATATTAATTTTATCTACTTAATTGTTACGAGGTTTCATTGCATCGTGCTTGTAGCAGACTGGCCAGAGAAGGGACAGTAATACCTGGTTTATGCTACTGTGAGATGTCAGCTGAAACACTGTCCAGACTTTTATGTTATCTTCAGCAATTCTGAGTGTTCCTCAGGTCCTCCTTACATAAGTATAATAGTAAGGGTTGGGATTTCTTGTCTAAGGACAGTAGTTATCTGGCAATGGGATCGGTAAAGCTGAAGGACACAAATTTTACTGAAGGGAAGAGACTCATTATTACCATGCTTTTGGTTTGTTCTAGTCACTGCAGAAAAACTCATGTTTTCAAAGCTCCTAATGCATGGCACTGTGTAGAAGGAAGCAGCAGTGCTGGGACATTTGTGTCAGCTACTCCCACTCACAATCCCGATATCCTCCAACCCCCTTCTTGCAGCTATTCATGTGCTAGGGCCAGCAACTGTTTCATGCAAGGCACATCTGAACTGAAGGCCTCAAAAGAGCCATTTCATGCTTGACTGGATTTTCTAATACAATCTGCAGAGAGAGAGAGAGAGGAAAGAGAGCAAGGAAGGCTTGTGTGTACATAGGCATTGCCTTTGAGTATATGTATAAAATACAGTACATTTAGTTCCAGCTTGCAGCTGTGGGTGGCAAGTGAAAGGTGCAGACGTGAGGGGGAAGAGAATTTCATTTTGAAAGGAAGAAACTATTCTTCCACCTTGAAAAAGAGGCTTTCTTTGCTCCTCTGTTTCTCGGCCAAATGAAGATGTGGGACCCCAGGGCAACACTGGCAACTGGTACCAGAGATGTGTGTAATGTTATGGCTGAGTGGGTGATGTGTGTAGAGAGCTTTCTGTGTACAGACCATGACAGTGTGTGGTGAATGCAGCTAAGGAAACTGGTGAGTAAGGATGCTGTTCACAGACATCTTAATGGTGGTCCCAGAAAAGTTTTCTTCTTATGTTTGCCTGTCCTATGACCGCTGAGGTGCTGCACACCAGCTGTTAGTGTGGTGGGTTGCTGCATCTGCACAACTGTTGTGATCCCCACTAAATATTTTGGAACCGTATATGTGTCTCCTCTGTCACTTTATCAGCTTGATATTTATATCTTTATTTATCACCTCATTTGCATATTTATTGCATTGCAGTTCTGTTTCTGGCCATTTTGGAGCCAGCCATGGTTGCTTTGTGGCACGGACATTTAGATCTTCCTCAGTTTCCCATCAATTTACGCTACTGTAGCATCTAACATTTAGACGTTGAGAGGAGTAAGGTTCAGCTCTGCCAAGTTCGCTGTTTCCTGATGGAAGTTCTGCTCTCATTGTCTGGGAAAAATGGGACAAAGGGCTGAAGTATAAGGAGAGCATCTAGATTCCAAATACATGTTTTGCAGTTGGTTAAATTAGATGGGCTGTTAACTTTCTGGGGGGGGGCGGTGGGGTGGTGGTGCCTGGAGAGAATCCCAGTCAATCATTTGAGAAAACTTCAGCTGAACTGAACTGGATGAGGTACTGGTAAGAGAGCTTTATGGATGAGTTACTGGTAAGAGAGCAATCCATCCATGTTTCTAGGAAGCTGAACCAGTCAGGTTTTTTTAAACTCTGGGATTTTGACATGTAGTTTTATGGTAGAAGCCCTACATGGAGCAATCTCTACAGGTCTGTCTTTGGTGGGGGTTGGCTGTGGGGAATAGGAATGCTCTGATTCATACATTTATATATTTATGTAGATTTGTAAATTTTGCAGATGAAAATGCTTTTGAGCATATTCCCTGAAGAAACAATAATTGCCATGCTGTAGTGCTTGCTGCAGTTCTAACACAAGACTTTAATTCTACCCCTTAGAGGAGAATATCACTTTCTGCAGACAGGACCCTGAACAAATAGAGAATGCAAAGTTTAACTCCTTTCCTCGACTGAAATTCCAATTTTCCTTGACATCCTCAGAGATGACAGTAAAACATAACTTCTTTCTTCACTTTTTTTCCCCCCCTCCTCCTGGCTTTCATTGTGCTTCTATCTTCTAACTTTTGCTGCATTTGAATGGCCCTTGCAATGGAGTTTGGTTTATTCCTTTCTTCATTTGCATTGGTTGTGTCAGCAGAGCTCTACTAACATTGATTGTTAGTAAGTAGTGAAAAAATATAAAATCACAAAAAGGAACAAATCTGATTTAGAAAAGACCTGTTAGGAAATGCACTTTATACAGTTGTTTGTCTTTAAAGTGTTATTGATGAAATGAAATTCCTCTCTAAATAAGCAACAGCAAGAGTACCAGAAATTAGAACACTAGTCACTGTAGTTGTTACTGCTAGTCCTAGGGAAGGCTGGACTTCAGTGCACTGAAGGAGATTGCATTTTCTGGAAGATGTGAAAAACAAAGGCTCTGCTAGCACCTAATCACAAAAGGGCTCTCTCCTAACATGCTTGACCTTGGGAATTATGTGTCCAGGCTACTGCTATTACCAGTTGCAGTGAACACCACATCTTTCTTTGCTGCTCATATTTGCCCCACAGGGTTTCTAGATGCAGTTAAATGGTTGTTGCACTTTTCCCCAGTTACATACCTTTCTGTGGCAAGTGCTATGGTTTCTGTAGACACAGTGCTTTGTGGTAGATGTGGGGGTTCTTCAGAGGTGTAACTTCTTCTCATTTCTTGCAATTGTTTTCTGATTCCTTGCAGAGGCCTCTATCTTGAGCTATGATGGCAGCATGTACATGAAGATCATCATGCCCATGGTTATGCACACAGAAGCAGAAGATGTGTCCTTCCGTTTCATGTCCCAGCGTGCTTATGGGCTGTTGATGGCAACCACCTCACGAGACTCTGCTGACACTCTGCGCCTGGAGCTGGATGGAGGCCGTGTCAAACTCATGGTCAACTTAGGTATCGTATAAACACCTTCCACTGCCCTCTTCACTATTAGTTTGGGCTTGTGATTAGTGTTTTTTTTTTAAATAATTTCATTTAATTTCTGTTGGTTTGATTGGATTGGATTGATTTCTAAAACAACAAACTTTTATAATTATATTCTCTTGCGGAGAGAAATTCTCTTCTGCATTGCTGCATGAAGATTTGCTGTCAGTTCTTCGTTATGGACAGTGTTGGTTTTTAAATCTTGAAGTTTTTAAGTTTCCTTTCTTGGTCTGGGACTGGTGAGCTCTGTGTGAAACATGCTACTTGGTCCATCTTTTGATCAGTTACATCCCTCATTCATCCAGCATCACTCAAAACAGTCAAAGGCAAACATGGAAAGGAAGCAAAATGGATATGGTGGCAAGCAGAAGCCCTGTGAACCCCCTGCCCTTTGCATAATTTGGTAGCATTTGATACAGCTTGCCATATTTTTTATATCTAATAAAAAAGCCTGGTGATTTTTGTTGTATCTTTATTAAAAAGAAAGTAACAATAGTAAAAGTGCATCCCCCTATCCCAAAGGGCTGTGTTCTGTCTCCTTAGAGTTATACTTTCTCAGAAAATAATTCAAAAAGACAATTAGAAACAAGTCCAACAATAACAACAACACAAAAACAATTGGGAGTGAATGTGCTATTAGATTAGCCTCAATTCATTTTCTTGACAGTCTTTAGGTATTCTACGGAGTGAAATTCTTAAAGAATGTAAATGCATGAGCTGAAGCTTTCTTTCACTTTTCAGTGATGCAGCTTGTTGGAGGAATACAACTAAAAAGAGTTTCTGACTCAAACAGGCAAAACTAACATCATAGTGCATAATCTTATACCTTTAAATGTGTAGGTTATTGTATGTGAAGGTTTGTGTATGGTCTGTTAGAATTTCTGTCAGCTTTCAAAGTTCTAAGGCCCACTGGAACAAGCTTTCACATTTTTTGTGCTAATAGTATCACCATCTTCAGAGCCCTTCAGAGCTGTGACTGTCAGGAGCAAACCATGTAGCAGCTTTGTTTGTGGAATATGTTGTCCAGCAGTTGTCCTCTGGAACAAGCTTGCTGTTTAAAATTGCATCTGGTGTCTTTTTTTTTTTTTTTTTTGCTTTGAAATTGTGAGCCAGGCCCTATTATTTTCTTTTTGAATAAGAAAGTGTAGAGAAGAAGATACGTCAAACAAGTTCATATCTCTTAAAATGAATGAGTGTCCATCTAAAAGTCTATAGAAACTCTTGCCTTTTAGTAAATAAAAGCAAAAAACCAACAAAACCCCCCCCCATATATTTGCATATTTGCTTTGCTTAGCTTGACTGAAGAAGCACAAAGCACTATTGAGTCTGTAGCTGCATAAGAGCTGTTGCTGTCTTATCCAGACTGGCCTACAGGACAGATGGAATAGATGAACTTCAACTATGACAGTAACTTCTCAAATAAAGAGAAACAGCACTCTGATGATAGCCATCTCTGCCTATATGAACTCTAAGCGAAGGAAAATTTCATAGATTTTCCAGGGTTTCTCTGGAGAACAGCTCAAAAGAACTGCTGTTGAGGCTCCTTACATGTGCAAAGAGAATCTTCCACAAAACCCCAGAGCATCTGTGTATATGTGTTTGCGTTTTCTTCTGATCTAATTAGTTGTTGCTAAAAATCAAGCAAAATGAGATTATATTTTCCCCATTTCATTTCTTGAAAATTATGGCTAGTTATTTTTTTCTCAGAAAATAAAATTAATCGCTGAAAGATTGGTAGTGGCATGATTCTGTTGGGGAAGTGATGGGGCAGCTGAGTATCTGCCCAACTCTACAGTATCCTCTTGTAGCCCAGAGCCAGTTCTTTTACTTTTCAAGCCTTAGTTTTTCTATTTGTTGAAAGGAGAATTCTTTGCACCCTGTGAGGGATGTGCTACTATTTTAGTAAGGACTGCTTTTATCACCTTTGGTATTCCCACATGAAAAGTACTACAGCATGAAAATTTCCAGACTTCATCAAAAATTGTCACTTTTTCTTCTGAGAAAGGTACCACTTGTTTGATTCTGTTATATCTTCTTAAAAATGAAGGAGAATTAGTGGAATTGCTCATTTGGGCATTCAGGGCCTCCTAGACTTAGACCCTAAGTAAATACGAGGAGGCTATATTTAGGTAACCCTGAATATATCTATTTTTTAAAGCTTACTCTTTCCTTTCCAGTTTTGATTATATTGTGCTGGCAGACAATATTTTCCCTCAGGGCCTGTCAACATTGTATGCCTGATTGGCATTGGTCACTTCTAGCACTCACTGGGGTTTTTTATGCCATCACCTAGCGTAGGGGTGGACTGCTCAACTCTTACTGTCTGGCACCTAAAAGATGTGGCTAAAGATTTGACAGATGGCCTACACATGTTTGGGAAAGAGGTGTTGTTGACAGCTTAATGCAGGGACAAAATCTGTGAGCAAACCCCTGTGTAAACTGAAGGCTGGTTCTGTGTAGTAGCAGACTGAAGCAATGTGTATGCCACATTTTGCCAGCTTTTCAGCTGGAAATTTTTGTGAGGTTGAATATTCCCCAAAGTGACTACAGGCTGGATCAGTGGAAACCTGTCAGCACTCTTCTATATCTGACTCAACAGAGAGGCAGTTTAGACTGTTGGAACGCACACTGAGCTTCACCTCTCCTTTCTTCAGATTTATAAAGCTGTCAGATAATGTCCTTGAAACAGAACTTTCCTTCTACCAAAACAGCAAAGTTACTTTGCTGTTGAAGAACAGAATTTGAGGAGGAATCACCTTACCAGAGCCATTCATTTCCAGTTGTTTACTCTAAGTCACAGTAACTCTGTATGGAGACCGTTCATAGCCCAGATGTCACAAATGAGAACCAAATCTTTATCCAACCTTGCCAAAATCTCCTTACCCGTGAGAAACAGTCATCAACACCACCTCTGAAGACCTGAATATGCTTGGTGCTTACTAGCTATGTGTCAGTATCCCCTGAGGGTCTAACCTGTGATACATGTGTGTAAACAAGGACTGTTTTGAGGGGTGAGTTAACTGTGCTTTTCTTGTAAGTCATTTAATACTATTACTAAGAGCTGTCTCTTTCTTCTCTTCTTTGATCTATTCCATTAGATTTCTTATTATCATTTGTGTCTTTATTAAGGTCTTTCCTATGTTGTTTTTTCTTTTCTTTCTTTTCTTTTTCTTTTTTTTTTTTTTTTTTTAATCTTCTGTGTGTTTCAGTTGTAAAGCTTTCCCATACCCCATCAGCCATGGTAAATCAAAAGATGGTATTCGACCCTTCAAAGGCCTGAAGCCTGCGGCCCGCACGGCAAACAGCCCTGAGAACAGAGCATACGGAGCAGCCTGCAGGGGCTGGCATATCCCTCTCACCCCTCAGCACTCAGTGTCCAAGCCAGTCAGGGGAGAGAGATACAGCAGGTGTGGGTGGCCATGGGCAGCTGGGGGCTTGCTCTAGAAGGTGGGAGGGAAAGGAAGAGCAGCAATGAATAGTTCTCTAAGGAAGGGGCAAGGAAGTTGCTTCAGACCTTTCCACTGTGGGTGCCAGAGGCCCTGAAAATCTTCATGTTGACAGCATGACTATCAGTAGTTTTGAGTTTTTGTTGTGTGAAGAATAGAAATCTGAATGTGATGCATATCTCACTTCTGCTGAGAAGGATTTTGAAGAAGTGGGTCTGGAGTGGAAGGAGAGAGAGAGAGAGAGAGAAATTAAGCAAATCATAGCTTGGAACATGCTTGGGAATAATTTTTGATGCTGAGATGATGTGCAGAAAGGGAAAGAAATGGCTGGTCTGATAGGGAGATCCACCTTCACATTTTTCCTCCCATTGATAAGTGGCAGGGTTATAATGTTGTACTGACTTTTACTTAAGAATATTTCATTTTTTTTTCTTCCTGGCCTGGTCACTGGTGATGAGGATATTCAGGTCACCGGTCACTAGGATAAATACGTCCTGTCTCCTCTCATTTAAGGAAGTGTAACCATCCCTCTCACCTATCTTTTCCTAAGCTAAATCCTGAGGGATGTCAGAGCCACCTTTGCCCATCCAAAATGAAGGTTTTTTGTCATTTCTACATACAAATAGTGCAAGTAGGAGAGAGACAAAGAGCCTCAATATAATGTTGGGTAAGTATGCACAGGACTTTATCTGGTTTTCCCATAGGAAATAACTCAGAGTGAGCTTAGAAACAGTTTTTTGTCCTATTCTTGCCTAAAAGTACTCTTCCTTAGCCACACATGGCTGCTCATCCAAAGGAAAAACCATTTTGTTCTCACACAGCAAAGGTGACTTTCTTTCTTGATTCAAGGATAAAACAGCCTGGAGCCTTAGCAGCATCAAATAAATATTACTATTTTCAGACAAAAAGATACAGGTGGTAAGAAGCACAGGCCTAAATTGCAGATGAATGTTTGCTGCTAAAGATACCTCAATTCAAACAATGGATCCCTTGTGTTAGCTAACTGCAGTCAAGCTATTTAACCTTTTGGAAGGAGACTGTCTTTGGCCCGTTTTCCAAGTGATATGCCCAGATTCCATCTGAGCACTGAGGAAGGAGCTTCTGGTTTACATTAGACAATTAATGAAAAGAAAGTAACTGCAGAAGGTCTTCCCAGCTAATCCTGCTCCTCATGCAGTAACAGACTCTACTTTCACTTCCCTACTATCCACCACATTCCTCATCCAATTGCTGAACTGGCAGGTGACTGGATTTACAGTTGTTCAGGCATACTCATCTCCAAAACCTATCTCAGAAATAAATACTGATAACAGGGCTGAGTGCCCCAGATGATGATTCCCAGAAGTATCATTGGCCTGGTACTGTGCAGGAGGAATCCCAAGGAGTTTTTTAAATTATTCCTGAATTAACCAGATGCTGCTGTTTTGAGCACAAAGACCAGACTACACCTGCACCCTCACCACCAGGAAAAATCTCCTCTGCTTTGGATTTGTACTGTTGTACTAGTTATGGGGGACATAAGTGTTTTCTTCCTTTTTAAAAACTGATTTAAGAGAGAGAGAGAACAACTTCATGTATTAATGTTTTTGGAAAATTTTTGGATTGCTTTTGGCAAGGCTCAAAATTGAGGCAATGAACAAGAAACCTATGTATTTTCTTTGATGGTAGTGTGGATGGTATTTTGGTGCTGGTGTAGCTCTTAGCTGCCCTGCAGGATCCCCACTGACGCAGTTAAATGAAACCTGGATGGGGAGCTGGTTCCTTTGGAGTGCACCTGGGCATTTCTGTCTGGCACCCAACTGCATGGCATTGCAGACTTTGTGCTCACAGTCTGGAGATGTAATAGTGCTGTGTACTTGCCAGGGAAGCCCTCTCAGTGGCCTGGACTCTCATCCTTTGAAACAGGAATCTCGCAGCCAAGATAAGGGCTACACTGGTTTTCATTTTGAAACATTTCCCCCTTCACCTGGAGTAGCGTTTCAGCCTGAGGGTAAGCCCTAGGACGTATAGCTATTTTGGGATCACTGAAAAAACCCAAAAACCCCAAAACACAACTCTGCAGTCATCAACAAAAAAAAAGTAATTTTAATCTCTGATGAATGTTGCTGAGGACCAGCCATATTTCCCTTTCTTGCATACTTGCTCTTCAGTCCATAAGAAATTCCCATGTTGTTCCAGCTGTAGCAACTCTCTTGACCTCGCTTGCGATGAGACTTGAGCATCTCTCTTGCTGTGACTCTCCATCAGGTCAGAGAGGGAAGTTCCCTTGCATGTACTTCAGAGCTCCCTTTGCCCCACCCAACTCCTATAAGGGATATAGCCACCACTGTATGGTGATCGTAGCAGTTGCTCCAGGGCTGTTTGCTCCCACTTTTCTGTTGCGGTTGACGACACATGACAAACCTAATCGCACAAAACCAAACCCAGATTTTCTCAGGAGAAGTTCTGCTTGAAAACAGACTCTCTCTGGCTATGTTACTCCTGATTGGTGTGTCCCTGCTCATTACAACTCTTTATTATTTATAGACTCTTGTTCTTTCCCCGCCTTCATTTTTTAAGAACTGTGTTTAGTGTCAGCTGCTGAAGTAATTTTTCTACATCTGTCTGAGCGAACATAAAATTCGTCCAGTTAAGAAGCAAACTGCATTATATTTCTCTGTATTTCCATTCTATATAATCTCCCTTGCTGGGCCATATCTCTGTAATAAATACAACCATTTCTGGTGATTAAAGCTTTAGTTGTCCAGACAAGGTGCCTACTAGCATGGTGCTATTATTCATGGCCTTGATTTCCCGAGAAGGTCAGCATAGCCCAAGATATGTAATAGCACTGATACGATAGCTCTCACCCATGTTAGACACCACAGCAGTGGATGTTCACAAGGCTGCAAGTAGGCATTAATAAGTGAAAGATCCTCTTATGGATCATATCCTGAGATATGCTGAGCATTAGTGTGTTAAAAAAGAGAAGCAATGCTCAGAAGCCCTCTAGCTCAGGGTCTCCTACTGCAACTTGCTTTCTTTGTGCAGACTCCTCAGTTACCATTTATTAGATTCCACAAGCACAACTCTGTTTTTCTCTCCATGTACCTCTCTTTGTCCCTCCCTTGCCTGTAACCTCTGAATGAAGCAGGGCCAGCAAAGGTTCCCAGATCTGCCACTTCACTGTCCATTTCATCTTCTTCCTGAACGTTACAAGCACCCCATTCAGTCTTAGCGTTCAGACAGCAAGATGAGATTGGGCTCTGAGGAACTGGCAGGCCTGGGGGCCTTTGAAAGAAACCCCCCCTCTCCCTGCCAAGCCCAAAAAAAAAGTATTCCCAACCTCCAGAACTAGCTGAAATCTGGGCTGGGCGTTCGTGCGGTTAGCTGTTTGCAAGTGGCCATTTTATGACAGGACACAACAGGGCAGTATATTAACCCTTTCCTCACCTGAGCGGACAGTGTCAAATGTGTCTGTGCACATACTAAAAAGTGTTCTGGGCTGGCTTTTGGGGGAATGAGAAGAGGGTCTGTCTTTGGGAGAGCTGGAAAGGGTTAAATATTGCACCAACAAATCTCATAGGCTGATTTTACAGGTATTCTGTGTTGACAGATGGTGTATTTTTGCAATAACAATAAGAATTAATGTAAAAGAAACCAAGTGTAAAGGTTCGCTTTGAGCTTCAAGCTTCTTAGGGAAATTGCTGAAGGTCTCTAAAAAGCAAAAATGACACTTGAGTATGACTTGTGTCTTGAGGGAGATTTTTATGCCTTAATTATAAAATTTTTAATTGTAATTCACATCAGTTCATGGTCTGGAGTGGAAGATAGTCTTAGATTTGTAGGTTTCTATAAAAAGGAAAGAACTTTCTGTGTCAACATGTGGATATGTATGTATATTGGTATATTTCTCTATACATATGTGTATATATATATGTGTGTATATATATATATTTATGTAACAGATATTTACATAGAATATACTGTACATATACACCCACTCCTGAACTTGTACAGACTGTATATAAGTATAAAATGGCCACATCTCTTTGCGTGTGTCTGTCCCCGGAAGGGTGGACTGATTGTTTTTGGATGTCTGCAGCTGTTACCTTGAAGGATGCAATTTCATCTTTCATTTATTTTTCCCCATCTAGACTGTATCAGGATAAACTGTAACGCCAGTAAGTTTTCCCTCAAGTTTCATTTTGTTCTCTTTCTATATATATTAAAATAACTTTATTTTCTTTGCTGTTTTATAAGCTGTTTTTCTTTTCTTTTCTTTTTTTTTCTTTTCTTTAAAAATAATCTCCTGAAATTGATGGGTGGGATATGAAGCTGGAGAGGGAGGAGGGAAGATTTTAAGGTGACTGTGTGTGGCAAATTTTGTATTAGGTTTCTCCAAGGAGGAGATGAACTGTTATTTCATAGCTTTGCAGAAGAACACCTGAGGAACCTGATGAGCTGATACTATATTTCACTGGTAACCTGTTGGCTTTATGAAAACTTTTAAAGAACCACATAAGAATAACAACAGGTACTGTATGCACCTCTCCACTACAAAACGGCATGCATATTTAAAACCAAAACAAAACAAGCTTCCAACTCTTGCTTTATTACAGAATGGTAGCAACTTAACATGACATTTATTCAAAGTAATTTTTATTTGGGTATAGAATGAAAAAAATTAGATCTTACATTTAGAGTATATTATATATACTTCATATATATATGTATATATATGGCATTTGCCACTCTTAGGTTTCTATAAGAAATTCCATCTGAATCTCTGGGTCACTGAAGATTCCTTTCAGTATGTAGAAGTGGGGAGGAAGGATTATAAAATGTCTGTGAAAAATAATAGTGAAAGATTATGTCCATTTCTAGACTGACTGAGCAAGCCAAATCTTTTTCTGTTCTACTTCAAAGAGTTGATCAAAGTTGATGTAGGCCTCAAAGTAAAACCCACTCCCCAAACAATGGAACTGTTTATCTCTCAAGTGTGCTTTGAGGCTTATCTGAAGTTGTAACCAGGTTCCTGAACTGGCAGATCCTCTGTATTAGAGTTTATGTGTAAGTATTTATGAAGGGTCAATGCCAGCTGATTGAGAGCCTACTTTGCACGAAACTGTGAGCAATTAGTTTTTTGGACTTGGAAAGTGGTTCATGTGAGCCTGTGGCTGGGGGTAAGCCCTAATATACCATAGAAGCTTGTTCATGATAATTTACTTGATTTCAATTATTAAATTGTTATCTCAACCCACATATTTTACCTTTTTCCAATTTTCCTCCTCATCCCACTGATGGGAGGAAGGGTGTAAGCAAGCAGCTGCATGGTGCTTAGTTGTTGTATGGAATTAAATTGCTACAAGTGGGATAAGTCAATGTATGACTCAAATCTTGACAGGTCTTGTTGAATTCCTTTTGCTCTTCGAAGTTTTCACACTAAATTTCAAGATAGAATGTGCAATAGGGAAAAGTGTCTTCAATCTGGTAGCTGAGATTGCCAGAATTTACATAGCAGTGGTGAGGACATTTGCATAAAAATAGGATCTTTTGCTTCATAAGAGTTCATACGCTCTTGCTGCTTTAGCTGCCTGTAACTCTATCAAAACACTTGCCCCATAGTTCTTCTTGATGTGTGTCACCTGAGGATTCATGTCATTTCCTCTGGTACTGGACAACAATCTGATGTTGTCAACATCTTCAACTCTTGATGACAGCTGGCTGTTTAAAGGCTTAGCTATGGAAAACTATCTTCAGGTGGGAAGTCAGCTTTAGTAGCAAGTAGCAATTGTCTGTTTTTCATGCAAATAAAAAGCTAGCACTAATTGGAAGAAACATTAAAAAAAAAAAAAAGGAAAAAACAGGAAAAAGAGAATCATATAACAAGAGCAGTGGGCAGACAGTTTGAATTCAATGTTTTTGTTAGTTTCCCCATAAGCATCAAAACATCTTGAATCATTTTGCTACCATGCATTTTTAATAGTTGAGCGTGTTGCATTTTTAAATGCAGTCTTCCCCTGAAGGTTTACATTTATTTCTTTATTTAAAACACATTGGATCTTCCTAATTTATTTTTTATGATGCTTTGCTGAAAATGAGCTTGCCTACTCTTAGTCCCTCCAAGACCTTGGTTTTTTTGCTGCCTGTTGCAGTAACTCAGGTCAGCTGTCCTGTTTTCTAGAGGGGAACCTGCTGGGGATTGGTGAAAACTATACCCTTGAATGAATAAAATATAGTTAGGCAGAAGTAGACCAAATATCACTGTAAGCATTCCTGCAGGCACACTGACATTTACTTGTGCAGAGGGAGTTATCCAAATACAGACAGGTCTGCCAGGGTCTGCTGAAATGAGCAGAAGTGTTTTAAAGTAACTTGAGAAATGGGATTCCCAGCAGCTAAGAGTTTCAGGTCAAGCAGTTGCCACTGGTAACTGAATACAAGGGACCCAGTCCATGGTTCTAAAAGTAAACAGAGCTGTACTTTTGGGGTTTTGTGGAACACATAGCTTAAGAACCCACTTCTTCAAGTGCTGAAGCTCATGCTGTTTGATAGGAGTCTTGCATATTGTTCCAGGTAAGCATTTATACTTGCTCTTAATGTTCATTGAAAATATTGAGGGCTTTTCTCTTATGTATCTTTGGGCTATTGTATATCTGATGCAAAATATTGTTTTCCATCATTTCATCTTACCTTTTCTCTGTGTTTCATCACTGTTGTAGTTCACAGTCTTTTACTCTGTCTGTTCTTATTGTAATACTCATCTCGTCCTTTCCTTTCACACTTGAAGATACCTGAACTGATCTTTTCTGTTTCTGCACGTTTAGAAGGACCTGACAGTGCTTTTGCTCACACATTGGTAGCTGTATAGTAACTCTCTTTTCCTGTGAGTGTGAAATCGGCACAACCAAAAGCAGGACCAGGATCTCCAAATAAACTGTGTGAAGGTGCATTGAACGATTCTGTAACATCATGCAGACATAATGGATAGCACAATTTTGTTGGTTGGATTCATGGGGAAAATAGCTTTAGTCTAAATAGGTATGGTCTGAATATGTCTCTTGGATTTTTGCCTACATGTATTTTATTTTTCTAAGTAGAATTTCCTAAGAAAATTGTCCTTCCCCTGTAAACTCTTTATTAAAATGTGTTGTTCACTTTGAAGAAAGCTAAAGTTGTGATAGTTTTATAGTTTGTGCCACATCTGGTGCTCTGATTTTTCTTTATCTTTTCAAAGGTACCTAGTCCTTAATTTCATTATTCCATATCCAGTGACCCCACTTCATATCAGATTAGATGCAGATAGTTTTCAGCATTCTACCCAGTATTAAGTGTGGAGAACAGAGCTGTGTGTGCTACAGATTTAGATTTCGGAGGTGTTTTCACTCTGTATTCTTTTTAGGCTACTACTCTTGGTCTAGTTCTCTCTCCTCACAAACCTTTTCATGTGGTGTGTCAGTATTTAGTCACATACTTTGACACTACATCTATGAGAAATCTGCCAAAAGTAGCTCCTTGGGACAGTGAACACTTCTGTCTTATTGCTTGTTATTTCATAATGAGGCCTTTTCTTCTCACTAAAGCATGCCAGACAAGCCATCATCTATTTTCATGTCACTTTTGATGCCTCAAAACTTCCAGATCTTTTTCTCTTACCTGTTGCTAAAAGCATAGATGGAAGAGGATAAAAAATAACTCTAATCACAGTTGATCCTGTGTCTCTGTGAGGTCTCACGTTTAGCATGTTGTTTGAAATCCAGTTAATTTTTGACAATAAAGACAGCTAGAATATGAGTTTGGTTCTCCTGTCTCAGTTGCCGTGCTTACTGTATTTAGTGCCTTCTTCAATGCAGTGTTAATGTTTCATTTTATTAAGTGCCACTGTAACAACATAAAATATGAATCTATGATGTGTAACTTTCTGGGAGAGGTTTCTGTATCATCATAAGTAAATAGGAAGCTGTGCTAACTCTAATCAAAATATTGTAAAACCAAGTGCACTTATCCAATTCCTAGTGATATTTCTGTCATTTTAATAAAATCTTAATAGAACTCTAACAAGAAAACATTATTTTGAAAGTGAAGCAGTATGATTGAACATACACATCATATTTGTGACTGTAGTATCTCCTAGCTCCATTTAAACATAATCAAGAAGAAATGAATGTTTATGCAGCCTGGAAAGTGTCAAGTCATTAGTATGTCATACTGTAGTGGTGAAAGCAAAGCTGGTGTCTGTCTGTAGCATCTGCACAGCCCAGCTGAGAATGATCTCACCTTTGAGCAGTCTCACACTTGGGATGCTGGTCTGGCCTCGTGCTGCTGCTGCACCACAGTGCAGGAGAAGGGAAGGGAGCAAGCCTGTCTTTGGAAGACTTTTCCTTCTGTCAGGGGATCAAAAGCAGTTCTCCCAGATATTTTGTCAGATGACAAGATAAGAATTCTGTTAGAGGAGAACCTGCCTTGCTGTATCCAACAGCCCAAGAGAGGTGACGCTACTGTCACTGCTTGTTGCCAGGTTCTATTTGTAGCAAGCTGAGGATGTGTTTTTGGCAGGACCATTGCTAGAGATCACACGCTTGCTCACAGACCCACAATCTTCCCAGTCTCTGGCAGCATGAACATCTGGGCCTGTTGACCCCATGGTCTGAGTCCAGTTGCAGCACTCACAGCCCCATACACCCTCATACACAGAGAATAAAGGGCCCTCACCCAGGAAAGACACAGAAAGTAATTTAATAAGAAGACAGGACAGGCTGCACTGATCAGATAAACATACTGATTAGCAACTATTCAAATGCCCAGCCCTTTCTATCCCCTTACACCTATATTTATTTTCCCACCCTTGCTCTTGCCAAAATCTCCTGAACTTCTCCCTTTTTGTGCCTTTTGTTTCTCCCCTAAACATCCCATAGTAAGTCCGTCTGACCCCAAACTGCTTTTGGCCGACATCACATATGTCCCACCCTCTGCAGCAATCCCCTTAATCCAAAAGGTGATATCAAGAGCTGGTCCAGCTATCATATAGTGATGAGTATCATGCTGGGACACTGGAACTAATGACTTTGCTGGGACAGCCCTGGGAGAGACCTGGACAAGGTTTTCATTGCTCAGCAGTCCGTGATTTGTGCTCCCACCTGCCACTGCGCCCCGTGCTCCTCTGGGCTTGTGCATATGGGCTCTGGTGGCCCGATGGCCCTGCACATAACCCAGGAAGATATTATTTGTGCTCCCCCTCCTGTTGTTGTCTCTCTGAGCTCCTTTGTGGATGTGCAGATGAGCTTTATTTTATAACACAACAAATTCCTCTTCCCTGTGGCAGCTACTACAAAGTGAGGTCTTTTGTCTCAGACTTTCTTGACTTTTTCAGCCCATTCCAAGTCTCCTGTGGGAAAAATACCCTCTTGACTTAATGTTGTAGTTTAGGAATGGTATTCTCCAATTTACTACTCCCACTACAAAGAAAACCATGAGCTGCTCCCCTCCCTCCCATTCAGTGGGAGACAAAAGGCAAAGATCACAGTTGAGATAAGAACCATTTATTGGAAACAGCAATGAGTTAAGAAAATGAACAGCAACAATACTAATAACAAAAAATGTACAAAGAAAGGGTGATTTACATGCAAAATGCCCACCAAGCCTGGGGCAATGAAAAACAATGGCAGACAGACCCTCCACTCACCACTCTTTTCCCATGACTGGAAAGGAACACTTTTTTCCCAAAAAGGAGAGACAGTCCCTTTCTCTGCCCTGGCAATGACATGAGATGGTATTTAATAATATTAGGGCCCTGGCCATGCCCACACAGCTGCAGGCTCCACACCTGCATGGCTACTGCAAAAAATTGACCCTGTCCTTAACCAAAACCAGGGTTGTTTGGTACCCCTACAAAATGAGGTAGTGCTTCTGAGATTATTTTTACAAAGACAGCAGCAGTCCATGCAATTATCAGTTGCAGCAGAGTGGATAAGTCCCTTTGGGGCTGGGTTCCACATGGACATCTTCCACCTGGGTGAGAGAGAAAAGGTAAAACACATGAGAAACTGCTCTGCTTCACTGATGTCTAGACATTGTGTCTTCTCTGTAGATTACATAGTGTAATTAGTTGCCAGAACATTCACTCCTTTTTTTATTCAAAGAACACAAAACTGAAAACTCATGCCTTAGGGTCTAGGAGGAAGCAAGTATTTTATATGTTATTAATTTTGTTTGAGAACAACCCAGAGAGAGCATCTCTAAGGAGGCTTTAAATAGTTAAAAAGACAAAAAGTGATCAGCACAAACACTGCTTGCTATATTGGGTGCCACCTGTTCTATAAATTTAAGGCCAAATCAGTGAGCCTTAAGGATCAGTGAATGTTGGATAAGAAGTGACTGGTAAAGCAGTACTAGTGATTGCCATTATTGGGTGCAGAACATTGGGTGTAATGAGCACAGGCTTTTCACAGTGGCTTTAATCCTCCTCATCCAGACAGTGCCATGGCGATTAAGGTTTTGCTGTGGCATAATTGGTTTCAGCAATCCTAAGATGCAGCTTGCGATATCACAAGGTCCCTGAATCCCAGAATATTTAATCTAGGCTACAAATGCAAGTCTGTGTTTGCTAGAGTTCAGCTAGGCCCAGCTGTTAGTTAACAGCAGTTAGCCTTCATCTTCCAGCTGATACTGTCCCATCCTTTGAAAGTCTCTATTCTGAGTCTTCAGTTCCAGTACTCAGGGAGGGACTTCAACAGGGCATCAGTACTGAGAGGTGGCAATGATGAAAGCAGAGCTTGGCAGAAAGTGCTCTGCATTATTTTTACCTAAATTGCTGTGGTGAGACCTAACAAGAAAGAAAACTAACCTTGGAAACTCAGCACTCATCTGTCAGGAATCAATGATCCACTTTTGGATAACAGCTCTTCTGGTTTACTGGCTATCATTCCTACCCCAGCAGCTTTTCTTGACTCCTTTTGACTTCTGAAAAGATTGTCTTTGTGTGTGTTGTATACTTTTATATATATAATTTTCAATTCCTGTAGCCTCTCACCACTTCCGTGGGATTGTAACTAAAAAAGAGAACTGTTTTGAAGGTCAAAACAAACCATATCAATCATTCTGTCAGTCACTAAGGTAGATACCCATTATTTAATGTTAGAAATGCTAATGAAGTATTGGCATCCTGGATGCTATAACAAAGATTACGAAATGTGAAAAGTTTGAGGTAGGGTTTTTTTTGTTTTGTTTTTTAGAGGAGAAAGATACTGTTGGTGAAGCTTGGAGTAAGCTAGGAAGAAGTCTTGTGGTGCTAGGTTTTGTTTAATGATACATTGAATTAATTAATTGTAGTCAGCAACATTTCTCTCTTTTATTAAACATACATTATTTATTTAACTATTTAAATTTATTTAAATATTTATTATTTATTGTGGCTTATATTATGAGTGTCCTTTCTCACATCTGGGGAAAACAGGATGCCTTGTTTCCTTTTTTCCTTTTCTATTGCCATATTTGCAGGATCTCAGCCAGGATGTCTGGAGAAAAAAAAAAGGCTTTGATAGAAAAACGTGTGAGTGCCTCAATTTGTTATTTTGGCCACTTGCCTTGTATAAATTGATTTGTGTTCTTTTCAGATCAGCTGTCATTGCTTGCACTTTCCTCAATGTTTTGATTTGACCCCTGTAGGTGGTTAAGCATCATGCAGCTGCTCTCTCACTCTCTGCCTGCCTGTGTGTTATCAACACTGTTTTGCTCACAAATCCAAAACATGGCACTGTGTGTGTTGCTATGAAGAAAATTAATTCCCTCCCAGCCAGATCCAGTACACTCAGGAAAAGAATATAGCCTTGAAATTATTTTGAACATTTTGATATAGAACTTAAAAAGGCAATGCTTTTTCTGCCATACAGTGAAATAGAGGGCTAAAGGTAGACTGAAACAGTGTCATTTATGGTGTCAAGCCATCAAGTATTTGGTAATTTCTTTTTCCAGTTCACTGATTTTCTTTTTCTACACAAGGCACTAAGTTTGAGCAAACTTGCTGTGTGTAGTGGTAGTATCACTAGAGTTACTAGAGTGGTAGTATCAGGGAGCTGTGTTGGAGTATGAAATGTGTAGTTTCCAGGATTAAGACATGTCAGGCTGTTGACTATCTTAAAATCAAATAGTGGCTGCATTAGGACTTAATTATTGGCTACTGTTTCCATGAATTAATATTCAGAAGGTTGATAACAATACAGAAAAAATGCCTTTCCGCAGCTGGGAGGTTTTTCCAGGTTTAACAGTCCTCACACACCCCACCTCTTTCAGCAGTGATTGCTACTGTCCTGCCACTGTGACCCATCACATTGCCTGTATTTTCCACTGCTAGGCTGGTTTGTCTGGCAAAAGGCACTGCTCCTAGAAAATTTCTCTCTGGGAGCAAAAAAATTGTGCACAAGAGTAAGAAGTTCACTTAAAAATATCCATTAATGCTTCTGTGCTTACATATTGGTTGGCTAAGAAGTGAGCTGGGGAAAGGTGAGCTGCAGATTTGTGGTCTGCCTCTGAAAGAAGCTTAGAAATGTTTACTGTTAGTGCAGGGACAAAATGAGTCACAGAGAACAAGAACCCTTTTTCTCCCAGAGGGGGAGTTGCTTGGTCAAGCCGGTGCACACTTTTGTATGATGCATATGGCAAGCTTGCATTGCTGCTGCATCTCTGGAAACTTGCCCTTAGCAAACCTCTCAGCAGTAATATTGTCTTTTCTAATGCCTTATCTTCTGCTCCTTTCAAAAACAAGGTGATTTTTGAGATTTCAGGGCCAAGAAGACAGTTGTTGTCTTCTTGCTGCTTTTGTGCAAAGGGAACACAATGCATGTGAAACCTTGATGGCACAAGGAACCTGACCAAGATGCCACAGATGTGTCTGCCAGTGGTGAAGATTCATTATATCATCATAAATCATTTTCTAACTAGTGGAAAATGTAATATGCTGGGCATTTTCAGTCTGAATGTGAAAAGTTAGAAAGCCTGAGAGAAGTTTTCAAGTAATTTTCCCAGTTAAATATCTTTTTCATTTGTGTCACTTCAGTGATTGCTTTATTAAGCAGTCATGAGAGCACACTTCATTCTGGGAAAATAACTTTTTCCTTTTGGTGGATTTCCCGGTATCCAGGCCTGACTATGAACTGGAAGTCAAATCACCAGGTAGAGTTTAAAGGATATCTTACTTTTTTTTGTTTGCTCATGAAACAGAATCACCAGAAAGCTTGAAACAAAACAGGGAAGTTATTATGCTAATTAGCTGTTAATGCAAGAGTAGGTTCAGGTAAGGGTTTAATTGTATATTAATAAACTGTTAGCATGCTGACGTAATTTAGATTAGTGTGTTTTCTGTTTCCATTTTTCTTGTAGGGGAATCTTATTTGAAATTATTCACCCCACAGTTTTGAACTAGTAGGGAAAAGAAGAAATGTAACTGGTGTTGCTTTTGACTCACATGAGCATCTTTCAGGCTTCAAGCTGTTGCTACTTTACCAAACTGTTATACAAAGCACTTAAACAAAGTTGCAGTCTTCCATCTGGCATGGTTCTCCTCCTGAATTCGTGGAGTTTAGTTCTTACTTCAAGAGGAGGGAGAGTGTTTGCCAAATTGTTCTGCTGCAAGCAAAACCACAAGCCTTTCTTAGCTGAGTTGGGGAAAGATGTCATACGTTTGATATCTCAATAGGCCCAAGTCCATTTGCATGCATGCAAGGCGTTCTAGATATTGAACAAATTCCCTACATTGCAGTTGGCAATGTGGAGTGTAGAGTTTGTAATGGCACAGGTTCTAATTTGAACAAAGTGGGTTTGCACATTCAGTGCAAGAGAAAAAACTGCCCGGTGCAAATGTTGCTAGAATTTAATAATTCTTTTTTAAAGACAGAAATAATATAAAAATGTTTTAATGCAAAGAGGCCCCTTGTAAGAGCTATAGAAATGTGACAGATTTTTTTCTTGGTAAGCTAGTAAGGAGTGTTTGCTTTGTAGGATAGTGAGTGAAGCCAGGAGTTTATAAAGGCTCTCACGGATTAAATATCCATTGCTGCTAATATGTAGCCAGTTCTACTGTGGAAAATGGCATCAAACATCATGTAGCAACTCTGAACTTTAATACAAGACAGAGGAAGCATATTCGTGGAGGGCTACAGAGATTTTTAGAGGTCAGTAGCCAGTTGGTGAAATCATACACTAGTTGTTACCACTATACTGCAGCTTTAATTGCATATACCCCAATTACATTGTTACCGTAGCCTATTCTGCCACCAAATCACATTCTCCCATGAAAATACCTGTAATGGTCCTAGAATTGCCAAAATATTGATGCCACAAGTGTGGATAGTATCACTCTTTTTTTCTCTTCTTTTTTTTTTTTTTTAATGGACAGAAACTAGCTTCATTTAGTTTTGTGTTTTCTTTTATTAAAAAGAATGAAAGTTTGTTACTTCCAATTTATTATATTATGATATTTTTCTGCTTAGGATAATTTTAGATTAAAGGAAACTTGCTTTCTAAATCATCATTGCCATTGAAAGCAGCACCAGTAAAATTGACCAGTTCTTGTTGTAATAAAGGTTTATAACATTTCACTGACTAGTCGCACTTTGATTTATTTCAAGCATATTAAAATGCAACAAAGCAGGTGGAGCAGCATAAAGACATTTAGAAATGCACAGAGAGAATAGTTTGTAAGCCCAACTGTCTGTGTGTGTTTATGCTGGGAATGCCAGTACCCACTTCAAGCAAACTTTTCTGACTCTGGTGTACTCCATGTGTGTCTTTGAGAGGGGGCTGAGCACCATCTCGTGGTGCAGCTGGAGATTTTGTAGTCTTCTCTCAGTTCATGTGCTGAGGAGCTTAAATACATCTCCAGAGTGATATGATCATTTTGTTTTTGCTACGTTATTGTTTTCTACCTGTGAAAGGTTTGAAGGTATGTTCAGGGTACTTTGAGAAAGCAGCAAAGATGACGATTATGTTAATTGGCAGAGCTGTGTGAGACTTGAATGCAAACAGGTGCTTGACAGCAGCACTGGGCTACTATATCTGTTATGCTCTACAGGAAGCACGTAGCTCTGGCAGCGTGGACTACCACGGGCCAGCACTAATCGGCACAGAAGACAACTGCGTGCTCTGATTCCTTGAAGTTGCTCCTTTTTGCCTCAGATGAAAACAGTTGATGCCATGCAGCTGAAGCTTTGTGCCTTAAATGCTACAAACACAAAAATGGGCACTGAAGGGACTGCCAGGCCATAGCAGAAGCTACTGTTCTGTGTCTCTGATAGCTGCAGCAAATCAGGTCATCCTAACTTCAGTGTTCTTTCCTAGGGCTTACATCCACATACTGTGGATACTATACTCCATTTAAAACATTTGTTTCTGCCACCTGCATCTGGTTCCAAAAGTATGGTTCAGGAAACCTAGGGATAACTAAGATAGGGCTTGATGTAATAAAAAAAGTGTGCATATGTAAGTTTGTACAGAACATCCTTAATAAAATATATAATTTGGAATACCTCTAGAAATGTTTAACACCTCCTGAGATTGGAAATTTCATAGAATACTATGAAGAACTGAAGTATTTTCTAATAATTCATATGGAAATGTGGATAATCCTTCATAATAGGAACAGCCAAGAGTGGACGTGGGGCAGCTAGGCTAAGAAGTTACAGAAAATATTTATTAAACCCAGTTACATTGTCATAGCTGATATTTAGTCACTCCTACCTAGGCATGAATTGAGAAAGGGGTTTCCTTGATTAAGTACTGAAGTGGCTTGGGTTCCTTAAAAGCATGTTAGCCCAGAGTTGATGGTAATGTGCTGTAGCAGCCATATCTGAATATAAAGGCTGTAGAAACCAAGGGCAGCCCATGGAAGGAATGATGTTGCTTTAAAGCCAAATCCTCAGCTGAAGCAGCTGGAACCTCTCTGAGAATTCTGAGTAGGAGTAATTAAACAAATAGATATGAAGTCCGTTTTAAGCTAATAATGGAATTGCATCTGATGTTCATTTCATAACAAAACCCCCGACTTTAATTTTCTACAAGATCTTGTGCTTTGCTTTACCATAAAATCAGTCTGTTAGTTTTTGAGCTGAGCCAAAGTAAACTTGAGAAATCATTGTATTTCACCCTTGCACAAAGAGTGACTCTAGCAAGGGAGCTATTGAAAAACAGGTCAGAGAACTTGGGCTCTGAAATTTGTTTAGGGAGCCAAAGGGCTGGAGAATGTTTCCTATGAAATTGCAAAGTGTGAATGTGGAAGGCGGAGTGTGGAAAATGTTACTCTGAATGAGTGCCAGCCACCTCCCTCACTATGGAAGATAGAAAAGTAAAAAAAATTTTTCTGTTTCAGGTAAACTTCGATGCATCATAAGGAAATATATCTTCCTTATTTTGAGAGGTATTTTTCTGCTTTCCCCTTCCAAGCAAAGCCTTTTTGTCCAATTCACTCAAATGGAGTTAAAATACACATCTATGCCTCTTTCTTGCACCTCTTTTTATAGTTTTCAAGTATCAATTATTTCTGTATTGCAAGGAGAAAAGAGCCAGCTTTCTGTCATTCTGATTGCTGAAACTATGGTTTTCAGTAGTCCATTAGGAGGTTATTAAAATGTTTTCTACTTTATGTTGCAGAGGTATTGAGTGTAGTCAGCCCCTGTCAAATTTCACAGGAATTTAGATGGCATTTGTGAAGAATCAAATCTTAAGCCCTTAAGAGATTTACTCCCAAATACTATGGGGAAATCTTCAGAACTGAAAATATGACAGGTGAGAGGTTCTGTATGTTTTTTTCCTGTTGTGAGGTAAATGAAATAAATCCAAGTTCTTGGTACAGGTATGTTTTCATGTTGGAAGACTTGTTGCCTAATTCAAACACTGTGATCTGAATAATTTAGGTCTGAGAAGACTGAGGCTCTCAGTCACTTAGCTTTGAATGCAAAACTGTGTGTTTTAACATATTACAGATTTAACTCTGGGGACCTGTCTCATGTTGAGACTCTGTGGGTAAACATGAACATGTTTTCATGTAAGATTTCTGCTTTTGCTTTTTCTGACTGGATCAGAAATGTAACAGAAACATCACTTTTCTGAGAGCTTTGGGAATATAGAAAAACTTAGAGATACCTGTAGAAGTGCAGTTCTGATAAACTAAAGGAGGGATGTGTAGTAAAATATTCTAACCTACTTCCCTTTTTTTTTTTTTGGAGGAACAGTAACTTTGTCCGAAAATGGACAAAGGTGTTGCTTTCTTTTGGCATCTCTTTTTGCGTCACAGCACCGAAAGAATATTTTATTCTGTTTCGTAGTGGGTTAAGATTTGAGCCTAAAATTAAAAATCCTTTCTGAGGAGTTCTTAAGCATACTTTTATCTGTAGAGTATTATACTGATGCTGATGATTTAAATACTTACAAGGCTGCCATAGTGGTGGAATTACTATCACCATGGAATTAGTGAAGGACAGAATGTGCAGAAGCAGTAGCAGTGACATTATGGGCTTTCAACCCTGCCCTAATACAGTACCATTATTCAGGCATTTCTGACAGGGATGGAAAGCTTTGTTACAGCCATTCAACCCTGGTGCTACTCTACAAGTTTTAGTAGAAAGAGGGAAGTATGAGCAGATAGATCATGCATTCTTGCTTGCTCTTGCTTCCTTACTGCACTAATAGGATATGGAGGGATCCAACTTCTACCTTTGTGAGAAGGATGTGACTGAATTTATTGCCAGTGCACTCTTTGGAAACCTGCAGACTGCATACTGATTGAAAGAAAAGTGCTTAGCTGCTAACTACAAGTAGACCTGAAACTGGTCAGTTAGGGATAAAACACTACCCATGAAATGTGAACACTGTTAATTGCATGTGTATGGTAAAAAACCTCATATTCAGTCTCAGGTGACAGCAGTTTCAGATCTTTTGCTTCTAGGTAGCAATAAGTCTTCTAAAACGGCAGTAGATCCAATGTATAACTTGTACAGATTTTGCTAGGGCAGAGGAAAATCTAGGAAGAAATTTCCCAAGAGCATTGAAATCACAATTCAAAATCAGCACTTTTTGAAGAAAATTATCTGAAGTACTAGCAAAACCCCTGGCATACAATTTCCCTGGCTACAAACACAGAGGTGAAACAAACCCTACTTTCTAAGCATCAGAGACTAAGGAAGTTTGAGTCAGTTCTTATTGTCATTGAGTAAAGATAATCTCACAGTGGAAAATCAGGTGGTGATTAGTGTTGTACCTTGTTCTGCTTACTGTTAGTTTATAAGAATACTATTAGTGAACATGTCATAAGGTTCATTGTGCTGTGGAACTGTTGATCTGAAGAAACATGTTTCTCACTCACTTTATTCACCAGTCTACTGCCCCAGTTCTGTTCCTGTTTGGTTGATCCATACTTCAAACTTACTTTCTTCGAGCACTAAGAATTGTATCTATAGCTTCTAGGATTTCCACAAAGGCTAGGGATGGAGCCTAACATCCCAGATAGTGCTACCCAGTCCTACCTCACTTCCACAGCCTTCTACTGTGGCAGCTCTTGTATGTTCACGGGCAAGAGAGACCAGAATACTTGTATTTGGAAAGGATAAGGCAGTTTTGGTAGGTGAACTAATTTACATCCATAACCTGATTGCTACCTAATATCAGAGAATACCAGTATGTTGACATAGTAGACAGGTAACTCTACCCTTGCTTTGATTAAAACATCATCTTGGTGGCCTCAGAGCAAAGGATAGTACTACTTCTGTTTTGATATTAAGTGCCTCAGGTCTGTATGAAGAAAATCCTAGTTTCAATTCTTGCTGATATCCATAAATAGTATACATGTATGGATAGCCATATATTTTTACAGGATGGCTTAGAGACAGAATCTGCTCTGAAGATTTTATTGTCCAAGTGTGTTCAAGGATAAAAGGCATAGCAAGGGAGTTTATGGGCATTCGCATTTAGAGTAATTAAATTAAGCAGTATTTAGTTTGTTGAGACTAGTCTCTCTTTAGTCAGTGGAGAGGACTAAGCTCTTCCAGGGAATGGCTTAAAGCTGAAAGCTAAGTCTGCCTCCTCCAGTGGACAATTTGGAGCCACCTGCACCTCCTGGCTGATTGTCAGGAGCATTGTCTGATCAAGGCTTCTCAAATCAACATCACTACACGGTCCCCAGATAATAATAATAATAATCTCTACATAACTCTGCAGTATCAAGACTTTGGGCAAGTCATTTATTTACCAGAATTTCATATTTCCAGTGGTGTGCAGCTAATAATACTCACCTTCTTGCCAGAAGGCTTTAGGAACTGAAGTAATGAATGTCTTTAATGGCTTTAATACCGTAAGTACAAAGGTATTGGTGCAAACATATTTAGTGCCTATGAAAGAATTGTGAATTTCTGTTTATTACCCACAACATTACAGTAATAAGTGGCAGTAAGATGAAATGCTTCTCAAAATGTTAAAAGGCCAGATTGTCCACCGGGTTCATTTTGATGGAATCACAGCAAGCAAATTTTTCCCTTTTATATGTGGCAATTAATTTCCTGAAAGAAATCAACATCCATGGCATATGTGTAATTATAGATTAGTTATTTAGATAGAGATACCATCAATTCAATGAAAAATGCCACACAAATGGGAAAAAAAAGCCAGATTAAACTGCAATAAAGAAAATGAACTTAAACAAGCAGGAAGATGTGGACATTTTTACAAGAATAAGTGTGTGTGATGTTCTATCCATACATGATCAAATCTTACCATGAAATTTGAAAGTGTTAGCAGTTGTCTCTCTCCTCTGCTTTGATTTGCCTGTATTTGTTGAGAAAAGCATATTGAGGGAGATAACTGTGTTTCTTATACTAGTGCCTTAGTCTTCAGAAACAGTGTGGAATGATGGACCTGATCCTTAAACAACAATGAAACAAATGCTCAGTCTACTGCACCAGCAATAACTGGACTGCTGTAAACGTGGTTAGTATGTATGGGTTTATAAGCTTGGTATTTATGCACTGTACTTCAGATTCCGTTGTGATTTCCATAAAAATGACAGAATAATTAGGCCAGAATAGTGAGGCTGACAGTAAGAAATTATACTGGCTTGCACACAATTGCATATCTCTCTTTTGGATGGCTGCAATATCTGTAGACAGGTTCCTGGTTTATGATACTCTCCATATATGATGTTTTGCTTCTTTCATTACTGTACACCAGAACTAGATAGCTACCTTACAGACATGGCAGTCTCTTAGTTGCTGTAGGAAGAAATACTAAAGCTAAAATTTGCTTGTGTGGTAAAAAATGGTTAATTCTTTAAATGAACGTGAAGAGATGATGCTGACCCTGTGCCATGACAGTATGATCTATTTACCCTGTTAAATGTTCTAATGAGTTTTATATCAGTGTGGTTTCCCTTTGGCCCATGCACTGGGAAATGTCACTACAGCTGTGACTGAAGCTGTGCCTGTTCAGATGGCTTTCTCTTTGCACTCATGCAGATATCTAGAGTTGTGGCTCCTGTGGCAAGTGGCAGGAGGTCAGCGAAACACTGCTGGCATTAAACTTCACAGCTTTGGTGAGATTCTTGTCTTGGAATCTGAGATGAAACTTAAGTGGATTGTTACTGACATTTTTTTTCTAATTATGTAATTATGGCATAGGCATCTTCATGTTATACAGGAGTGTTCATGTGATTATCAACTCTATACGTATGACCAGAATTTTTCTGGTTTTAACTGTGTCTCCTGGCATTTTATTCCATATATGCCTACAGAGAGAGAGAGAGAGAGAGAGAGAGAGAAATGCGTGTACGGACAAGACCTAGTGACACCCATGTAATTGGAATGATTCTGTTTCTTATTGGAGTAAGAAGGCAATATTCCTTTTGAATTTGAGTCAGAAGCAGAAAGACAAGTATTATCAGGAAAAGAATTGTAATGTGCATCCTGTATAAAGGAATAAGTTCTTGGATGAGGTTTGAAAAGATGTGGTATCTTGGCTAGATAAAAGAGGCATGGAGGAAATGCAGAGGAAGAATACTTTTTATCAGAAGAGACTAAATTATGTGTGAGGAGATGGAAAGAGATTGAAAAGAGGTCAGTTTTAAATAACAAGTGAAGGTGAAAGATCTAAAAATAAAGAAAGAAATTGTAGTTTTGACAAGGTCAATTTTAGATGTCTAAAAGTAGAGAGCAGTCATTTTTTCACTGTAGGGGATCATCAGAAGTATATGAGAAGGGTGGGTCATCTGGTCATGAGAATAGAATATTAATTTTTTTAAGTGAACAAGCATTCTCAAGTCAGAGCAGAGAAAGAATGAGGACTTGCCCTTCTGATCTGGGTGTATAATATGTAATGTAGTAAATTGGCTTCCAAATTCACCCAGCTTGGTCTTAACCTATTTGTCTTGGAGCCCTCATGTACCTTGAGAATAATTGTTCTCTGCCCTTCTATAAATAACCCCAAACAATAGCAGAGCTCTGACAGCTGCTGCTTTGATCTGAACATACAAAGCAACGTCCAAGCAGCCTTGGAATAAAAAAGAAGAAATGATGCTCAAAAACACAGTGTGTGTGTGCATGTAATTTTTGTTATAGATTGGAGCAATTTTTCTTTATCTCCTGACTTTTGGGAGAGCCTCTGTCTTTAGAATTTCTCTGCCACAATTGTTGAACACTCTTGCACAGTGTATGTTCACTGAGTGCATCTATCAATTGGTGTATGAGCCTTAATGGTTCTGCATGATTTTGTGTCTTTACAGAATCTATCTTGCAAGTCAGTCAGTCATTTGGTCTTCCACTTTGTCTAATCTTTTTATGTTTTTATTGATTCGTTCATGCCAATGGTACAGAAGAAAGAAGCCATTTTAACTGCTCTGTAAATAGCTAGAACAAGCCAGCTGAGCTTGCATGTCCTGTCTTTTCAAGGCAGGTCTAAGACTGTGTTTCTACTTTCACCAAAACTACTGCCAAAAAGGTGGGTACTAATGCAGAGAGAGTTTCATCAGGAGTAAATATTTTTTGGCCTTGATAAAAATAAGTACCAGGTTTAAAAATCTGTGCCTAGCATTGCTCATTGAATTTTGCTTTCTCCATGGCACTCTGTGTCTTCCATGACACAGGGGAAAGATACAAATTGGGCAGAAAATGTCAGTGAAGTTCAATTTCTACAGCTGTAGGGGAGCTTGAGACTAAAGTGGGGGTGCTGGTGCAGGCAACTAAATGCAGGTGCAGGAGGTACATCAAGTCACATGAAAAGACAAAGGCTTTGGATTCCCAGTGATGATAAGGGCAGATGTGACTCCACCAGCTGAGTTATCCAGGATCATTGTTGTCCTCCATACCCTGTCATCAACAGTGCAATGACTGCTGGTATCCAGTGCCCTTTCCTTTCCCCAAGCCTTTGCTTTCAGTAATTTCAAGGGAGACTTTCTTCTTTAGTACTAACAAGCAATGACTGCTTGCTTAACAAGAAGCAGAGAATCCCTTAAAAAAAGCCCCTTGAGAAGGGACTTAGGAGTCCATTGATTTTTTCTATTTTTTCCAGTGTTATTCCTTCACCGGCCATAGGGCTGACACACTGCTGCAGAGGGCCAGCACTCACACCGAAACACAGGCTGACAGCTGAACCCTGTGTGTTCAGAAATATCAGTCCTTCTATGCTCCACACTCCCACTTTCCAAGAAGCTTCATCATGGACCAGTAACACCATCAAGACTGTGCCTGCTGGGTTGTGGTTCTGGCCACTATTTTTTTGTTACTGAACTGTTCTGGAGAATTTTAATTGCAAAAAGTACAGACTTTGAGCAGAACTGCCTGCTCAATCTTTATGACCTTCTAAAGTCAAATCTGAAGTGTGAGACAGAAGACTGTCCTTGATGTTTTGTCAGATGGACTCAGATTTTTGAAAGTGGTATTTAACTTTTGACATATGGATTTAAAAAGGCAAGAAGAATGTAGGAGTATCCTCTCATGCAAAAGCTGTTCATTCCCCTCCAGTCTCCCTGCAGACAAAGAGAATTAGTTCCCTCAAAATACTGCATGTTTTTGATCCTACTCTCAAATTCATGATTTTTGAGTCATGAGAGATTAATCCTATGAATTAGATTAATTTTGATGCAAAAGGGATCTAGTTGGGAAAGTACAACTTTGCTGCTAATTGGTTTTGTGTTGATATTTCTTCCAAGCCAAGAATTTTCAAGGGCTTTATGAACAGAAAGTTTCAGAGCAGGTAGTGCTAAATGGGACCAATAGTCTACCTGCTGCAGAGCAAAAACCCACAAGCATCCCCTTCCGACTTGACAGATCTAGCATTTCTTTCTTCACTTATTATAATAGTTCATCTGGTGACAATTCTTGGCACTCTGTTGCTTGCTAAACACTGAACTGTGATATCTGTTAGCATCTTCCCCTTTATATAAATACTGAAAAAATAATCCACAGGCTGGACTACTGCTGCTAAAAAATATTTATTCTCAGCAGGAATCTGGCTCTTTGTTATATACTGACACTGAATATTTAAATTACAACCTTCTAATCTTTCATTTACAGCATCTAGAGGATGTTTAATAAATTAAAAATAAGATGCAACAATAATCCACCCAGAGAGGGGATCTGACAGGGAATCAACATTTTCCAAAATGTGGGTTGGGTTTTCCAGCTCCCATCTTTGACAGGAGATGTTCTGTGTTCTATACTCCTAAGGCTATATATGCCGAAAACTAAATACCAGTTTTGATAATCTAAGCCTGTCTGAAGAAGCACTGAGGACAGTCTGCTGTCTCACACTTCAGACTTGACTGTGTCCCTGCATTAGAAGGGCATACAAACTGAGTAGACAATATTTGCTTTTAAGCCTGTACTTCAGTATTTCAGTGTTAGTCACAAACTGAGAAGGACTAGGAAGGATGTGAGTCACTGCTTGTGGGATTCTATGAACAGTATTGCTAGAAAGAGGCGTTTCAGGTTTGGTAATTAAATTGTTAACTGTCACCCTGATGGGAATATGTGACTAATAGCAAACCTCAAATTCAGATGTTATGCTTCAGAGCTAGTCTGAAATGCTAGGTTGAAGACTTACTGTCAGTTTGATTTTAAAATCATGGCAACAGCAGTCAGTGTGGTAGAAGACACTGGAGCAGGTGAGGTGCCCTACGAAGTGCTGGGACAAAGACCACAGAAGTCATAGAATCCACGTCAGCACACACAGGTCATGAACAACAAATTTAGGTATTCCACTGGGTCACCCATCTTCTGCAAAACACATAGACATTGAATTGTCTATAATTATCTGTTTTCAGGTTTTTACTGCTACGTCTTTAGGCATAATCATCTGCTTTACATCATATATTTTGAGGCCTGAAGATGCCATTATGATCTATCCTGACCTCCCATAGGACACGGGACTGATTTCTGCTTTTGAACTGCTCTTTGAACTATGAAACATCTGTTTAGAACCATATTGTATCTGGATGCATCGCCATTTAGTACATTTGTCTCAAAATTTGTACCTATGCCAAAGATTTAAAAGTCCCTTAAAATCATAAGGGACATTTGCCAATTATGCATGAAATATATGTAGTAAAGCCATAGATTAAGTACAAGTTATTCAAATCCTGTATATGTGCCTTTTTTCAGAACCAATAATCACTGAACCCCATTCCCAGTGCTCAAAGTTAGGCTCATCCTCTTTGGCATTATTTGGATCCTCTGGTAGTATGACTGGAATAGCACTGCCCTGAATTGTACCACTGGGGTTTGATACTTCAGTGACTTGACATCAGACACCACCTTTTTATAGACCATCCCAGTGCCTTTTTTAACTGGAGTTTGCAAACAGCTGTGCAGTCTTCAGCTCTGACCAATCTGTCCCATACCATGCGCATCCTCAGGAGACAGAGATTTTGGTGGGAGCTATAGTCCTCCCTGAGGTTCTGGATAAAACTTTGGGCCTTCTGCAGGAGTGTGGGAGTTGGTTTGCACCTGAGATGTTGCCAAGGTATGAAGAAAGTAACTTGAGTCCTGAATCTAGTCAGAATGCCCCAAGAGAGGTGGAAACCAGTGCTGGTGTAGCTCTTCTGAGTGAATGGGGATATGCCTTGATATCGAGGTGGGACAGATGGGACCTGGTACCATTTTTGCATGGCCAGACCATGCGCAGAGTAGCCCTATTCAATACCAGCAGAGACAGAAGCTGTGTAGGCATTTCCTTGCCCAAAGGTGTGACCCCAACAGCTGGGAAAGTGAGATTGAAGTCCTGTGACTGCCCAGCCTTTCCCCTCATGGCATGATGCCCTTCCTTTGTCCTCAGCCATTCAGGGACTGGCTTTTCTTTGGAGGTGACTGGCTATATGTCTTGTGGTAGCTTCTACCAGTCTCTGCATTATGATATTTTGTCTTTTCTCCCTTTCTCCACCATCTTCCAGCAGTTGTCTGTTCACCACTGTCTAGCATGTACCACTGCCACTGCTTTTACACATCACGGCCTTTTCATCCAGGTCTGTTGGCTCGTTGTACCTCTGCTATTAAAAGCCCAAACAAATGCTACATTTCAAAGGTCTTCTCTCCTGTTAAGTAACAGATAGAGTGGGGCAATGTGCAGCCACTGAAGTGCTGAAGTTTAGCAGGTGTGGGGCCATTTGAGGCACCTGGGGAGGTGCTGGGGGTCTGCAGCTGGGGAGAGCGGTGCTGAGGATGCTGCTGCCTGCAGGAGGCCTGGGGCTGTGCTCTGTGGCATGAGGTTGCCCTTCTCTTGGGGGTCTGCTCTCCTCTCCAGGAGCAAGAGATGTGGGCAGACAGGCTGTGTACACCTGCAGGTCAGTGGGGCTGGAGGAGACATGCAGGGCCTGAGGGCTTGGCTGTGCTGGGAATGTGTGGGTTTTTTCTGCTGTGCACAGTCCTTTCTCCTGGAGAATTTAAACTGTAGTAAACATAAGTATGTGATGAGGCAATGTTGATGATTTCTGGTTTGGACAGGATAAATCAGCTGCCTTAGTTAGAATTTTCCCTTTTTTGCCTTCTAGACTGGAAATTTTGCTGTCCATTGTGTGTTTACAGAAACACACAGGCAGGGACAGGCTTAAAGGAAGTGCCTGGGACAGAAGGGGTTTTCAAGAGGAGTGACAAAACAGGGAGTGAAAGGGGGGCTTTAAAGCCTTCTTGTATTTAGAGTTGTAGCCTATCCTAATCTTTCTTGTGATCCAACTTTTAAGAAACATTTAATAACCTAGGATGCTAGATGGATGAAACCTGGTGTTTGCTTTTATTGTCTAATGCTACTTACTTTCATCATGCTCCAGTGCTGCACTTATGAGACTTATATGTGGTTGCTTGTCCTGAATGTAACTGAATTTACTCTTCCAGCCCTCTCAATTGAACTTATAAAAAATTCCCAGTCAGTTTAAAGCTCTCTGGGTCCCTCCTGCTTTCCTGGCTGAATGTTTCATTGCTATCTGCTCTCTCATTTATATATCTTTTAACTTAGCAGAGAGGATTTTCTCCACAGTGGTATGAGAGGGCTTTACGGCTGGGCTTGTGCTCAGAGTTCTGCATTCCTTATGCCTCAAGGTGCAGACTGGCACCACTGGAGCTGTCACAGCACATGTGAAGCTTTCTAATTTACTTGAGGCACACAGCTGAAACAGTATTTTTATTTGTATTACACCTGAAATGGCATATTTCAGAGGGCTGTTTTAGAAGAGGCAGCCCTACCTGAGGGTATGAAGTCTAAACTGCCTCTTCCTCCTTCCTTTTCATGTGCTACTCATTTCATTAGGACAGACAGTAGCCTTAGAGGCTCCTGTGGCGTTTTATCAGTGGAATTAATTTTTTTTCACCAGCCTCCCTGACTCACAGTGTTTCTGAAGATATGCATTTTTCCTTCCTCTGCTGTCCCCATCATCTGCTAAGTAGCATGTGTATATGGGGATGAAAAGAGTCTAAGGAAATGGTTCTTGATAGTGAAAAAGGTGATTGAACACAAAGGGGATAAATGCAGGAAGACAAGGAGGGAGAAGAAATGAGAAGATGACCAAGAAGCAGGTAAAGCAGTATTTAACATAGGGAGGGAAGAAAACAAACACAATAAAATTTGTAAGCTGTGAACATTGTAAAATATTGCTAAAAACAAAAGGTCAATATTACTGGATCAGTTCAGATTTCTAAAAGTGAGAGAAAATGAGACACTGATTTAATACATCTCTGTTGGGGAGTGCCCCTCCTCTTCGGTGTGTAAACAGCATTTGTGGCTGTGAACCTATGTCCATAAATTGTAAAGCCAGCAGGAATCACTGACACTGTAGCCTGAACTCTGATATATCATAGGCCTTCACACTTCAGAATTGCTTTCTGTTTGCTTTAAAGCTTATCCTGAAGAAAATAAGATAACTTGGTTTCAGAAAGTCTCCTTGAGTTTAAAACCATGTCTTAAATGTGAACTCCGATGTGGATCTGTTTGCTTCCAAAGGTAACTGTGCTTACCCTCACCTTTTCCTGATGGTAAGCTGCTGTTCCTGTTTAGTGTTTTGTCATTTACTGCAAATAATGGGCTTAATAATTGGCTTTTGTTCTGGGAGCTCTTCCTGTAGAGCTTAACTGGGCCCCTTCTGTAAGGGAGCAAAGGTTCTTTATCTTCTGCATGTACTGTGACTAGAGCACCCTAATGCAAAACATGGTAGTGGGTTTGGATGTGGAAGTCAAAACCAAAGAACTTCATGTAGTTTCCTTCAGTATTTAATGGGAATAACTTGCAGTTTCTATATTGTTGTATTGAGACTGGTGATCTGTTGTTAACTGGACCTGTATCCCTGCTAATTTTGTTTTGGAGGTTTTCTTGATAATGTTATTAAGGTCTTTAATCAGTAGGCATGAAGTAGTTGAAAATTCATAGCATTTGAAGAAAATCTTCCCACAGAGGAAGATGTGATATGTGCATTGGTAGCTAGCTGTGCAGAGTTTGGGCCACCGGTTTCCCTGGGTCTCTTTCTGACTTGGAAGCTGAAGGATTTCCTTCTGGAGAAAACTAGATAACAGGTAATGTTGCATTTGTCAATGTTGGGTTCTGAACCAAATATATCTGGGCTATGGCTATAAAACCATGAGCCTTCCTTATTATATTGAAGGAATATATTTTAAATATGATTGGCATTTTCCTCCATTTTATATGGCTGGGACATATGAGGGTGATGAAGTGCAATGCTAGTTGAGATTGATTGTGCATAGTGAAATGTATGAAAGTCCTTGTGGCTTTCTGCATGGTGCTTAAATGTGCTGTGATAGAGTAACAGAGTATGGTCTTTTTTTGGGGTGAGGGGAAGGAAATAGAAATTGGAAGATTCAGTGCAAGCAATTGAAAAAGAAAGCTATAGGAATTACTTGTGGATTTGTTTAAAACACAAAAAGCACAACAAAACCAAACAAAAACAGTAAAAAAATACCTCACCATGAACTTGGCTATGGTGAATAAGTTTAAATTCTGAAAGATTTATTTAATTAAAATGATTCCATTGTGGAGTGTGAGAGATGAATATCTAAAGTGATCACTTGTCGTGGAGAGAAAGGAATGGTAATCAGCAAATACCTTACTCTGTATTTGGAAAAGTGCCAGTTATGATCTCAAAATATTTCAGTGGCAGTGATCATAGAGTATCCTGCATGTGTGATGTGTACTGTGTATATGGGTCTTAAGCCTCGGAGACCTAAATATTTATTACAAACATTATTTTTTAAAGGTGAAACAATTGATCTATAAAATATCAGTTCTGATTTCTAGAAAAGTCTAGCCAATGGAAAAAATGTGCAGTGTCCATTAGTAGCTGTGGCGGTGACACCCTTGAGGAAGGGGAAAGATGGCACCATGGATGATCTGTGCCATGCGTGCACCACTTTATTTGATCAAGAGCATGGAAGAGGGTAATGGGTGTAATGTTATGAGAAGATAAAGGACACAGCTGTTAAAATTACCAAAAGGTAATGAAGAGTCAACTACTGATGTGAGAAAATTGATCAGCCTGGATTTTTTTTGAATAGCAGGTGAAGTGGGCTCATTTGGGTAATTGATTTCTTAATACAGCCTGTGGCAAATTCCTGTTTCTAGTAACAAAGAGAATTTCTTACTTTGAAAAAAGTAATTCTGAAAAAGGAGATGGACTTGTTTAGACAGTTAAGCATATGCTCCCTCTAATTTTGTAGCTGAGAAAACTGGACTGTACAAGTATAGGAATATTCATGCATTGGAATTACCTTGGATGTGACATTGGAGACCATTAAGAAAGTAAGGATTTAAGGTTTTTTCCTTTGCATCAAAAGTAGCATTTCCTGGTTGAAAGGGTTCAGAAGGAGGCTATAAAAATGATGTAATATCTTACTTTCTAAGGATATGTACTTTAGGAGTGTCATAACTTTCATAGGAAACTCACTCTACAGGGTTTATAGAAGTGGAGGTTAAGAGGGGAATTGAAGACAGGCTACAGATACTTGTTCATGGAAGAGATCTCTTGATTGTAGAATGCTTCTTAATCTTTTTGGAGCAACAAATGTGTAATGAAGATTGATGACTGGAAGTGAAAACTAGGCAAACTGAGACTTAAAATAAGGAGCCCATCTCTAACAGTGTGGGCAATTAATCACTGGAACAATTTTTTTTAGTTGGATGGAAGATTTTCCATGACCTGAAGTCTCTAAATCAGGGCTGAATGTCTGTCTAAAAGATAAGCTCTGGTTCAAGCTGAAGTTATGGTCTGAGTGTTGAAATTACTGGCTGAAGTGCTGTGGCCTGCATTGTGCAGGAGGTCAGTGCATATGATCGTAATACTCATTCTGCCCAGAAAAATGTATTAATCTGTTCCTGGCTCTTCTGGAAATGACCTTGTTCAAACTTGGTGGTTTTATGTATAAACGAATGAGTCACATTTACCTCCCTAAAGATACAAGACTGTGGTTAATAATAAAGGCTGTGAAGGCTGCAAAAATACAGTCAGGAAATATATGGAACTTGAAATCCTGGTCTCTTTGCTGGTATGGCTGTATGTATAGCTTCCCTGAAGCTACAGAAAATTGTGTGAGAACTTTTCTCCTGGTCTGCCCCTGCCCAACAATGCCAGGAGCTTCTGTAGCAAAGACTGTTTGAAGGGGAGGTGGGAACATGGCATCACTTGGTGGGACACTGGGTACTTGCTGCTCTCTCTGAACTAGATACTTGCCAGCTCTAATTACAGTTTAGCAGCGTTAATGATAGATGTGAATACTGTTATGGGTTTGTTAACAAGAAGCTTGCATTTAGAAATGAAAAGGCAGGTAGACCTAAGTCCCTATGTTCAGTCACTTTTAAATTTCTTCTCACTTCAGTGGTGTAGCTGTAATGGTTAAGCACCTGGAAATCAGACATGTTCTGTCAGGGTTCAGGGTATGCTGACAGAAGGAAAAGTTGTAATGCTTTCTGATGATGGTATTAAACTATAATTTGTGATCTTTTAGGAAGAGCAAATGAATAAGTGAATCCTGGGTTATGAGTGGTGTGCACCTCTGGTGTTTAAACACTGCTTATGTCTTGCAAGAAGCGAATCTTCTTGTCAGGAAGTGCTTTAAGTCAGGCTGTGTCACCCTGTAATGTTCAAGATCATTCTGATAAGGCAGAGAGGGCTTTAAAGACTCTGGCACAGAACTCATCAGCTCCATCCAGCTCCAGTAACTGCTGCTGGTTGTCTCTCTAAAATTTCACCCGTAATATATCAGGTATCGAAAACAACAGTTTTAGGTAGTGCCTTTCTGTATTCTGCAGTCCCAGAATGTCCAGGCTAGACAGTTTCCATAATGCATAGTGTTTTGACTTTTAGCAAGTTTACAATATATGCAATCATTATACTTCTCTGTACATTATACCTGTACATTATACATAACAGAAACAAGCCTTTCACCAAGCTGAAAAACAGTTCAGTTTATATCCACAAATTAAAATCCAGTCCCTCCTGTGCCAAAAACTAGATTACCTGCATGGGAAAGGCAGTTTTGTATGTTGAAGAGAGAAACCCATGTCTGTTTGCTGCTCCTGTGCCTCTGAAAGTTCTGACTTCCATTTTGGAGTCAACACCTAGGTGCCTCTGTGGTCCATCCTCTCCAGTGCATGACCCTTCATAGAACTGGCATTTCTTATTTCAATATTGAAGGCACCAGTGTCCAAAACTTATGACCAGTACTGCTGCCACCCTTACAGTGTGCTGTGGGCTACTGTGAAGCACTTTCAGGCCTAAATGAGGTCAAAAGGGCACAGTTCAGAACTAAATTAATCTAAATTTTCTTTAATTGAGATTCCTTAAAATGAGAGTGTTTGCTGAAGGTGCAGGATTGACAGGCTTGGATCTTTGTAATGTGCTTTTTCTTATAGCAATTTGGATGTGTGCAGGAGGGATGGGAGTTTTCCTTACTGCTGGGCTGGTTTCCTTCTTAAACTTGTAGGAGTGTTTGCAGTGTTTGCAGAAGAGTGAGACCCTCATGATACTTTTATGTCTTGCCCCCCTTCTCAGGCAATGGAGAAAGAATCCATTGTAACCATGTGCCTACTACCAAACTGAGTGGACAGAAGCAAAAGTTAAAATAATTTTTCCTCAGGACATTTGGCTAAAGGTGAAGCATATTGGATTTTATTTTTAGAGCAGAACTTGCCTAAAATCAAGGTTGGAATGATGGATGTTTTTGATGTATAGTCATTTTATTCCTTTATCTATTAGACCTACCTTATCCTTTCTCTACAATGTTGTCAACACTCTACTAGCTGTATTTTATGCTTTTTTGACATTTCCAATTTTTTTCTGTCTGAGTATTTGGACAAAGCTTCCCTTTGCTGGAGTTTATCTAAACCAGAGGGGAGTTTTCTGCTGTCAGAAAACCTGATAATTAGTAACTGAACAATTCTTGTGGTGACAAGTTGCAGTTTGGCAACTAGCACACTTTCCACTTTCATTTGAGGTACCCTTTCTCTGAGAGGCAATCTAAGTCAGCTGTTTACAAGTGGTCCTCAATCTTCTCAGTGTTCTCTGGGGTATGGCACTACCTCTTCAAGCCTCTACCTGATCAGCCATTTATTTTCATTTTGATTCCACAAACTTCTCAAAAAATTGGATGATACCTTTCTGGTATAGATTGGGGATGCAGCTACAACGTTCTGGTGTGATAGTGCAAAATTGAACAGACACTAGATGAGTGCTTTTATGTAAAAATGTGCTTCTCCAGCAGGAGACTAATGTCTGAATGACCGTATGACATGAAAATGAAGCTAATAGATGTGCTAGGCTGAAGGAATAAACAGCTGTTCCAGGTCTGATAGAGAGAAAGTAATCATTTTCAACTGGAGCAAAGTAATTAATAACCAAAACATCCTGAAAGCCATTCCAGTGAAAAACTGAAGAGTAGGATGGGCTCATATGAAGTCCATTTTCTCCCCAACCTTATTGCACTGTTTACAATAAATTTGGTACTTAAAGCCAATTTTTCTTAATTTGGAAATTGAAGTCTTGATATTCTGCTGCACCTTCCCACCAAATATGTAGTTTAGCCAAGTTAGTTTACTGAGTGTCTTACAGGTGTTACTTTGCATTTCTGGGGAATAAAAAACATCAGAGGGTAAAACCTCAACTTTCCTTTTATAAACAGGTGTTCAAAACAGTCACATTTCTAGTTTTTTGTAATGTTCACTTTCAGTAGAGATTTAAGAAGAGATCTACTGGGTGCTATTTCACTGCTATCCTGTAATACCTTTACTGGGTGGTCTAGCTGGTACTAAAAATGGTTGAAGTCTGTTTCCTTTTGAACACAACTAATACTAGTGAGAATGAACATTTTTTAAGTTACTGACTTCAGCAAGTGTGGTTGAGGAACAGTCTTGAAGGAGACTGTCTCAATTTGAACATTTAAATGATGCCAGGTAATTGGCTTTTTCATCAAGTTGTTTTCACTTTTTGTCCTTCCCACCAGTCTCCTCCAAGGCTGGTTACATTATCATGTGGTGCAACTTCTTTTGGCACTCAGAACTTCTTTGTCATAGTGATTTGTGCTCTGTAATTCTCATTATTGTTTTGCAGTGTTCATATTCAGCCTTTGATCCTTCTTTTTCTTACACTTGCTAATCACTGTCACTTCTGAGTGTGCAAAGAACTCCACTGATGTGCAGTGCTAACACAATTAAACAGCTGTTGTTCTTTGCTTGCCACCACCCGCTGCCTGTGTGCTGCAGAACAGCTGACGGCTTTTACTCTTTTACTGTAATGTAACATGCAGGTCCTCTTATCTGCCCTCCCTTTTTTCTTTTTTTAATTAATAAAATTAATCTCAGCTGGCACTTCTCTGAGATTTGATTAATTTCTGTCCTTTTGTCCCAGTCTTCATTCTAATCCAACTGAACGTATCTTCCTATAGCTGAAAGTCACTTTGGCTTTGGTTTCAGTCTTCACCAACAGAAAGTTTCTTATCCTTGGTAATTTTGTATTTTTTTACTTTGTTCTTGCTTATTCCCTTTTCTTCAAAGTATGTCCCTATGAAGAATTGTTGATTTAGCTCAGCAGACTGATGTGCATGATCTCCTGAATGGCTTCCATAGACTGGGCACAGCTTTCTCATTGTGCTATGTATTCTTCTAAGCATTCATGTGACTCACAGTTCTCATTGTTGGTAAACAATCCACAAGTATTACTTGTTTCCTAAACCTGTTTCCTAGATGCATAAACACTGTCCTTGTTTCTTTGGAAAAATGAGGTTTTGGATAGCTCTTTGCTCTTTTTGAAAAGCAGAGTCATATGGGAGAACTCTCAGAATTACCCTCTCAGAGGAATACACACATTGATGGTAGGGGGAAAAGGTCAGAAAACAAAGCATCTGAGTTCAGTTTAGTTCAGGCAGTATTTTATAATTTATGTGCATCTTAACACTTTTCAGTTTCCTGTTTCATAAAATAAAGACAGTTAAATTTTTTTTGTTGGTGTTTATTTGAATTTTTGTAAAAGAAGGATTTATAGAGTTACAAAATATTCTTGATATGTTTTGACTGTTGGTAAATAAGTGAGAATGAAACTAATCTTTGCTTCTAAGCATATTTGTAATTTTAAAGCTGAGATGAATGCTACTGATGTGAGATTTCATGGTGGTGGGGAAGAGATAGTTTTCTTCAAAGCACTTTGATTTTTCTTTTATGCAGTCCTCCCTGAAGTGTTTCAGTAACACATGATAGATGCACTCTGTTATAAATACTGCTGTACATCTCTGTGGATTGATTACCTTTATAGCATTATATCTTCTTACTGAGAAGGCAAATGATGCAAAGGATCATCCTGTTCCTGTAGAGACACGAGGGACACTCCCCTGCTGGACACTAGACTTTTGGTTGTTTGTGCAAAGGTATATAAACACCAAGAAGGGTTCTTAACAGCATAGAGAAGTATCATGCACTGATCTTGCTGAGAAAGAGTTCAAGTGCTTCTGTAGGCTTAGAGATTCAGTCAGGTTGAGTTTGTCATGCAGAAAGCAAGGGGTACTGCTTTGTTAGTCAATATCTGGTCTGAAGCTGGTCATAAAATACAAACTTTAAGAGAGTTAGTTACTTAGGAAAACTCCCTAACACCAAAGTTAGAAAAGCCTGGGGATTTGAGATTATTATCTTTATGATATTTTGGATTGCTTATGAGGAAAAAGCCTGAAACTAAAGGTTCCTGTTTCAATCAGTTCATTTGCTGTCTAAATGGGGCACATCTTGGCCTTTGTGTGTATGTTCAGGCATAACTGGTAATAGAACAGCATATCTATGTCTGCTGTAGTTTTATTTACAGCCTTACTACTTTTTCTGATTGTCTTTCTGTTTCATCCATATCAAAAAATTCTAGGAAAAGTTTAAAATTATAAACATCTAATTATGTGTAGCCTAGAAATTTTGAATTAGGATTTCCTGAACTTACATAAGAGAGCCTGTAGATGCTGTTGGTTGTGTTTTTATGATTTTGTCTGCAGTCCATCGAATCTCTAATAACAGAAGGCAGCATTGGGCTTATGCAGGGTAGATTCACTTTTTGTACTGGGCTTTTTCAAATTATACAGCTTTTATATTAGACAGCAGTCAGCATTGGGAATTTGCTTCTACACAGTAGTATACTGTAATTTTAGGGATGCTGTATAACGCTGCTTCTTTTGTCTTTGCCCATTTCTTATGTCAGTGTCACAGTGTAAGATTGTAATGTTGGATATATGGAAGATCTTCTGGTGGTTGAAAATCCTGCCCACAAACTATCTGCCTCACTACCCAAAGGATTTTTGAAAGATTAAAAAAAAAAAAACCCTCAAAACCTTTTCTGTTGTTTGGGGTTTTTGTTTTGTTTTAAAGATACTTGTGGAAAATGTAGGAGTTAGTTCTCCTATACTGTCCTTACATTTTTATGTAGCTCTAATTCATAGATTTACTGTTAACAGAGCATGTACATATGAGCCATAGCTTCTCAGTTTTATTTTGTCTGCATATGAAGTGCTGGGAATAAACAATTTCATTTAAAAATGGTAAAAATTGATCTCTGAGTTTGATTGTCACAATTCTAAGACTTCAGTGCAAAGCACTGAGAATTGCTAAGGATGTGGATTTCAGTGACATAATAGGGTGCTTAACACTACTGGACATCGGGAAGACCCCATAAAACCAAGTCATGAAAAACTTGACAAAGTGTTAGAAAGTTAATTCATCTTTTTCTTATTTTTTTCTGGCTGTAGAACAATGGATTTTTAGAGGAATTGATGTATCTCTGCCTAATATTCTTAAACTGAAGGTGCAATGCGTATGCAAACTGGCTCTGTGTTAAAATAAACAGAGCTTCTACTGCAAATATGCACTTGTTAACCAAGACTGTAATGCATGGAGATCAGCTTATTTCACTGGTATTAATAGCTCTCATGAGAAGTTAAGACAGAGGCAGGTGGAAATGTTGGTTTGACTTTTGGTATTGTCCTGGTCTTAGCTGGGATAGAGTCAATTTTCTTCCTTGTAGGTGGTACAGATCTGTGTTTTGGATTCAGTATGAAAATACTGTCAATAACACACTGATGGTTTTAGTTGTTTCTGTGCAGGACTTTTAGTAGTTGCTGTCAAGGACTTCTCAGTGTCCTGGTCTCTGCCAGCGAGCTGGTGCACAAGAACCCAGGACATGTTCATGACAGCTGACCCAAACTGCCCAAAGGAATGTTCCATGCCACAGAACATCACACTCAGTATATAAATTGGGGAGACTTGGCTGTGAGGGGCCAGTTGCTGCTGAGGGGCCTGTCGGGGCATTGGTCAGTAGGTGGTGAGCAATGGGTTAGGGTTGTGAACCCCAGTGATATTGTAAACGCCAATGATATCGGGGTTTTGTTCCTCTCTTTTTCCTTTTATTACAGTGTTTTACTTTATTCAGTTATTAAACTGTTCTTACCTCAACCCATGGGTTTTACCTTTTCCTGACTCTCTTTCCCATCCTACAAAGTGAGGATGGGAGTGAGCAAGCAACTTGTGGTACTTAGTTGTTGGCTGGGATTAAACCACAACAGGATTCACCTGGTCCAGTGCTGGATAGATAAACTTGATTTTGACTAAGTTACATTGCATTAGAAAAGGTCCGAAGTATATCTTAGGTTGAATAGTAAGTAGGAAAAATGAGCTATCCTTACACTATAGAGTTAAAAGTACTTTAAAATTGTCTGGGAGGTAGGTCATGAGGTCATCTTGGAAGACAAGTATTTTTTAATCTGGGGAAACCCAGATTGTTAGGATCCTCCTGCATAAGAAAATGTGCTTTTCTGACTTTTTTTGGAGGAAAGCATGCTTTACTTAAACACCCATTATTTTGTCATTTCTAATTAACTTATCTTGCAATGAGTACTGAATTGATCTTGAAACAGTATAGCAGCTAAGTTAAGGTGCAATTTAAGTGTTTAAGCATGTCAATTCTGTAAGTCCCCCATTCCCCATCCTTGATCCCTCATACTCCACTGTTTACAGCCTTTCATGATTTTCTTGGAGTTATTTCAGCAGCCATATTCACGTAGCATGAGACCAGAACCTGTACGGTTTTTAGAGGCATGTGGCCTTGTTCCCTTCTTTCTAAAGACCAGATACTGTGCTTGTGGAGCAAAAATCAGCGCCCCATTAGTGCAGCTTCAACATCACTTGGGCTTCATCTGTTTGTGCTTAATAGAAAGGCTGTTTTACAAATGAGCAGAAAACACGTTATTTGATTTTCTGTTGACATACCATCTGATTTACGAAAGTTATCTCAGCCTATGTGCTGTTCCAATAAGTTGCTAACACAGAGAACCAGAATGAAGGATTAATTACTGAAAGGTACTAAGATGTATTAAACAGCTCAGGTAGAGCTATGTAGAGCAATAAAATACCCAGTTGTCTAAATCTTTTAAAAGTACTTATGAGACACCTCCCATCTGTCAACAGTCATGGCTCTGGAAATATCCACAGCATCTTTCATACTTTTCTGGAGTATTGGTAAAAGCTGTGCTAAATTAAAATGTGTTGGGGGTAATATGGTTGGGGTTTTTTTTAGAGCTTATTTTATTACACTCTGGACCACTGGGCTTTTTCCCACTGCTACTTATTTATTTTATTTTGAATCCAAAAATGTTTTCAAATGGAGAGTCAAAAAGTAATCTTTTGAGCATTGGTTGTTTGAAAGTTTATATGTATGGAAGAACCGATAGCTTTGGAACCTTCTTTCTTTGTGTATGGAGGATGGTGTGTCCTCTCTACATTCTTCCATGCTTATTATAGGATATTCCATTGATATCAATCCTTCACTTAGGCTCATCATTTAACCTGTTGAGTTTCATTGTCTAGAGTGATGCATTTATTATCTATATGGGAGATGGGTGGTTTTTTCCCCTGATGTTCTTCATCAGATGTTTTAACTGTATTTATAAGAGATATTTTTTCCACATGGTGTCACAGTTTACCCACATATCTGTATGTAACTAGAGACACATTTGACTGCAGAGCTACTTTCCTCTTCCCAACCTGTAACACCAGTTCAAGCTCCCTGTATGTATGTCCCTATATACATAGGATCCAAATATTTATTAGTAAAATCTATTGTCGTTTAGGATTTTTGAAGTCTTCCTAAACAGCAATCCCCTCTAAGATAAAACCTTCAGCATGTTGTTATTTGTTGCTTCCCTTATGGTTTTGCTGATGCTAATGCATACTCAAGGAAGGAGAGTTTTCTGTGATTCACATTCACTGATGCTTTTTTCCCCTGCTCGGATCTATCAAAGATCTGCAGGTGAAAGATTTGGTTCTTTTGAAAGAAATAAGAAAAATATGACTATGCATATTTTGCCTAGTGGTTTCTTTTTCTTTTTGTCTTCATCTTTAATCACATAAACATTCATTACCTGTTTGTGTATCATCTCCACTCTGATCTGAACCCATTTAACCAAAAGGAACTGGCGAAGTTTTAATTTTTTTCAGTGTTTGCCTGAGGTTGAAATTACAGATTTTGAAGTTTTAAAACTTTGAAGTAGTTGCTTTCTTTACACCTACAGGTTAAAAGGATCCAGCAGGGAATGTTATATTCTTGTTTTAAGATTTCAAAAGCTCTGTTTACTTTTAACATGCTTGGGTTTACAGCATAACACTATGTAGTGGAGAAATGCATACAAGTAATTACGTCAATTACCATCAGCTCTATGCAATTCTTCTGTGATGCTATGTGATTTAAATGTCATTATGTGTCTGGAAAAGGATGGGAAATTGTTGTTAGCTTCTGCTTCCTGCTAACAGCTGTTTTTACGACTGGTTTTGCTCATAAACAGGTGTTTAGAACATTCCTTTGACTAAGTGATACAGCTTGCGCTGCTGTGAATTAAATTGTCGTGCTTGTCTATGTAGCTCGGATTTCTTTTGTTTTCACTCCTTTAAAGAAAAGAAAAATATAAAAGCAGGAAGGCTCCCAACATCTGAGGTTGTTTTGGTAAGTCATGCTTGGAGACACTGGAAGTTTATGATGAGAAAGAATGTGTTCTTCTAGAGAAACCCATAGCAAAACATCTATCTGTGGGCATGGACTTCCAATTAAATCTCATTTTATGCTGCTTCCTGTCTATTCTTGTTGAAGGAGCTTTCTGGTACTTTCTCTACTTTGTTTAGAAGTCCAGTGCCTGGTGTTTTTTTATTCCTGAAGCATATCTGTGGTAGGTGATGGAGGAATGGACATACGCACCAAAAGTAAGTATGTGCCCAGTAATATTCCGTGGTGAAAACTTAAATCCATATAAAATACTTTTGAAAAGTATCATCAGATGGTGCTTCTGAAAAAGGTAAGGTGAATTCTTCCCCTGTCCCCCATTCTCATTATTAACATCTGAAAGCAAGGAGGATGCATTCTGTGTAATTTGTGGACTTGACAGTACTTACAGGTGAATGAAAGCTTCAAAAGATCTTGTAGGGTCCTGTCTTTAAACCATTTTCTGTATATATTTTGTTCAAAAATTACTGATCTCCATTCCTTGTTAGTTAATCAGAGACTTAGAAGAACAGAGTTTTCAACCCAATTGGTCACTCTCATTTAATATATGATCAAGAATGCTTAATTTCTATTACCAAAAAAACCCCAGCCAAACCCAAAATCCAAACAAAAGGAACCCAACACTACAAAACTTGTGAAATTATAAATAGAAGACAAAAAATGAAAGTCATTGATTTATATGCACGGGATGGTGCATTACTGAGAATGTGTTGTGGCTGCAGCTAAATCATTAGAAAAACAGGACCTTCATGAAGAGTGATTTTAATAATAACAATAACATAAGGAATGAGGATCAAAGTTGCAGATCTACTGGGCAACAAGTAGCTGGTGTACAAGCCAGTCCTCCCTCTGTATCATTGGTGACCTTGCTGAACGTGTTCTTTGTGCCATCATCTGGGTCATGAATGCAGGTGTTGAACAGGACTGGCCCCAGTATCAATCCCTGGGTACACCATAGTGACTTACCTTCAAACTGACTCCCTGCTGCTGATCACAACTGATTAGACCTGGTCTTTCATACAGTTTTAAGTCCGCCTCACTATGCACTTATCTGAACTGTACTTTGTCATCTTGCCCATGAGGGTGTTGTGAGAGATGGTGTCAAAAGACTTGTTGCATTAAGGTAAATAACATCCACTGCTCTCCCTTGGCCCACCTTCTTGTAGAAGGCTATCGGGTTAGTCAGGCATGATTTACCCTTAAGAATTCTTTACTGACTACTTCCAGTTGCATTCTCCAAAGATGTGAAAAAGTTGTACAGAAGGTTTTACTCCATCACTTTCCCAGGGACTGAGGTGAGTCTAACTGGCCTGTACTTACCTGGATTCTCTTCCTTGCCCACCATGTGGACAGGAGTGACATTTGCTCCTTTCCCATCTTCTGGACCTTTCCCAACCACCATGATCTTTCAAAGACAGCGGAGGGTGCCCTTGCAATGGCACCAGCCAACTCCTGTAGCACTCAGTTTATCCTATCAGGTCTGTGAACTTGTCTTTGTCCTGTTTCTTTAAGTTTTCCCTAATCAAGTTGCCTTTGAGGCAACAATTGAGGGTTATCTTCCCTGTTTCAAACTTTCCCGCTGGTCGTGGCATCCTGGGATTCCTGAAGACTGCTCTTTTCTGGTTGTGGGTCAAGTAGGAAGAGGCGTAGGTATTCTGTCTTCTTTCTTCAGTGTCCTTTGTCAAGTTACAAGTGGAAGAACTTGATCTTCTAATTGCAAATGAATTTAGCAGGAGGAATGCTGAACATGTAGGTACAGTTTCTAGCATGGGACCTATTACCTTCTGTTGTCTCTTTCAGAGAGAAGCAGCATTGACTATTGTAACTATGAAGTAACTTTAGCCCTTCCTGTGCGTATCTCTCAAGTCATGTGGGAGTGCACTGGGACTTGTGGGGTTTGAACATGGATATCATCATGCTTGCACTTCCTTTAATACTGCAGCCTTCTCTCCGGAGTTCAGTTTGTGTACAACAAGGCCTGATGTTTTTTGATGCAATATTTTATCTAATTCAATAACAAATAATTGAGACAAAGGGATACTTTAATCTTAATGCTTCTGTTGCATATTTAGTCTGCAGGCAAAACTTCTCTCCTTATGGCTTTGTTGCTTGGCTTTCTACAAAGAGACCATCTCCTTCTATGTTTGTAAGAGACGTCCCTGTCTTTTGGTGACTGAAAAGGATTTACCTGTGCATGTTGTTCAAGTTTATATCCAACATATGCCTGGGGCAAAAATTTACTCTAGATGTGTAAATCATAGCAAAGAGAATAGAGGTCAAGTATGCTTACTTTCCTAATGGCTCTACTCACTGAGGGTCACATTACATTACAGATTAATTTTGTTGTATTTTTATTGTCTGTTCAATGTTGATGTCATCTGAGCATAGGACCAGGGCTCTCTCTACAGAAAAAACTTAGCAGCAGCCTTCAGGGTCGGCTCAGCCATCTAAAACATGCAGAGGCCATCTGCAGTGCTCAGATTGATGCCTGAGTGGTGGGGACCATCTCCTGCTTCAGTTGCTTGTGTTACAGCATTTATTTCTGACATAGCTATTGTTGACACATTTCTGATGCATTTAATATAATGGTATTTCATGAGAGAGAGAGTTTTGTCTCAGTTAATAGATTAAGGATGAACAGATAGAGGTTTAAAGGAAAGCTGGGGAGGAGCTTAAGAAAGAACCTGGACTATATTTGTTCTCAATCCACTGCCTAATCCATATGACCATTTTTAAAAATTGTAATTTGAACAGAAATAGCAGGTCGCCATTACCTCATGGTCACACGCTAAAGCCTCTGCCTTTCTGTGAATCCTTACCAAGATGACAGTGAGTATATTTGCTTATAAGGTGGGCAACCCAGCTACCCACCCCAGCTTTGGAGCTTTCACAGGTTTCTTTTCAACAGTGTTTTTATGTGGAACAGCATCTACCTCTGAGTGAGAGTCTGTGTGAAAAACCTGCAGAAATGGAGGGGAGGCTTTGGTTGAAGGGATAGTTTCACCATGAAATGGAGTGTGGTGGAGACAAAGTTTTACAGAACCAAGTCATGTGCCCTGTCAGTGTAGCTAAATTATGGGGTTATACAGACATTGGTTGTGATTTTTTTTTTGACGTGGTTTTGTGTCTGCTTGGTTGGTGACACATTGAGAATCTGTACACTGCACAGCTTTGGGAGATGTACATCTATCTGGAACACTCATCTTCTCATATATGCCTGCATTGCTGTTGTCTATGATTTTACTAGGCACACCATGTACTTTTCTTTAGACAGTGTTAGGGTGTTTAGACAATGTCTGATTTTCTTCCAGATATAAGAGGAGATTTCAATGTGCACTCTTTTGTTGCGTCTTGTTTGGCTGAAATTTCATTTGGGAGAAAAAAAGAAACTCCTTGTTCTTATTTATTCATATACTTTTATGTTTTATCTTTTTAATTGCTGGTAACAAAACCAAAGATCCCTAGAGCTGTTTGTAAATTTGAAGTAACAGGAAAACAATACAGCTAAATTAATATTTGTGAAAGTCAGTAAAACTTCGCAGGGGCACAGTAGTACATGGAGATTTCAGTCTCTGGTACATCAATAAATAACCTATTACATTTATCTGGATTTTAGCCTGTGCACGCATGTTCTGTAAGATGAGGTAGTAAACTCCAATTTATGTCTTGCTTTTTGTAGTTTGGATGTTGTTAGAGCCATGTCCTCTTTCTGGTTCTAGTATCCCAGACACTTTAAAATTACTCCTCCTGAAATGTGTAAAAGACTTGAAAACTTTGTTTCTAGTAGCTCTGCTCTTTTTTTTTGTGAGAAGAATGATAGTGTACAGTCCATCCTTGGCCCCTCAGGACGATTGATTTATACCCATTTAGGCAGATTCCTGTCTACCAAGTTTACCAGTCCCATTATCACCTAAGTAGCTTTTGATGGTACCCATGCGTGCAGTGATGTCTGGACTCAAGGTGAAATCTTTAGTGAGTAATTGTCAACAAAATACTGTTCTTGGAAAACTGGATGAAGAATGTGTGTTGTAGGCAGGAGGATTTATAGCATCTTAGTACTTGTTATGGAGAAGTGAACACACCTAAGGAGTAGAGGACTCATATCTTCAGATTAGACTTCAAAAAACAGATGGGGAGGTTAAAAGTGGAAGGACTGAAACGCACTAAGTTTGTGCTTGTTTTCAGACTGGTGCTGACAAATACTAAATTTTAGTTTGCATTTTGACTGGCAAAAGGAATTTACATCAAAACAAAAAAAAAAAATCAACCCTTAGTAAATAAATATAGGAAATTCTGTAGAAATGTTCTGTGTGTGGATTGGATGTGATCAACTAATCTTGCCTTTGGTTTTATAAGTCTTTCTCACCTTAATGCAAGTATATAGGTGTAGGGATATTGAAATTCACTGTGATTCCTACAAAGCCGGTTATTCAGAGTGGAAACATGCATATTTTTACCCATTAAATTATTTACAGCTCTTCCTACTGTAGTTGTGATCTTGTCAGACTGGGTAGTCTGAGAGCATGGCAGAGATAATTCAAAATTTGCAAAAGTTGCAGGGCTGCTGGTGAAAGCTGCTGGTGATGCTGCAGCTGACTGCTTTCCTTCAGCTGTGGAGCTATGGGTTGTGTCTTGGTTTGAGGAAATGTCTGAAATGAGCGTGTCCTCTAATAGCAGGTTTCAGCAACCCATGCCCAAGAAATTTCTTGAAGGAAAGTGAAAAAAAAGCTGTTAACTTAACAAACAGGGTGCATGCAGGCACGAGAAGAAAATGAATAAAGTTAGATAATAAAACCTCTGTGGAGAAGACCTGGTAAATTCAGAACAAAGCTGAAACAGTTTCAGGAGAAAAGAAGAAGCCACAGTCCCGGGAAAACTCCTTGCTTCAGCTAAAAAACAAGAAGCTAGCTTAAGCAAAAGAATGCCACTCTCTTCCCTGTTGCAGAGCTGAGAGCTGGGGACAGAACAAGCGAGTTACCTGTGTTTTTGAACACAGGCTGCTGAAAGAATTCCACCGGCTTCCCCCCCTCTCTCCTGGACCTAGCTTTAAAGGCACAGAACTCATGCCTGGCATGGGGCAGATGATAGGGGATAAAGCATCATAAAGTCACTTCAAGACAGGTTGTTAGTGTTTCATACTACCAGTGCTAAAATCCACTGTAGTATCATCAAGTTAAATTTCATCACCAAAATCTGGAGTTCTGGCCTAGACGAAAAGTGTTATCTTTCAGCCCTTGGCCAGACTTCTTGGGCACCAGTGGATTTCACATGTTGGAAACCTGTTTCTGGGGTACTTCTTTCCCAGACTGAAGTATGGATAGAAGGACTCCATTCATGTCTCCTAGGGTTCCCCCTGTCAAAAGCAGCAGTCAACATCAGCGATCTCCTTGGACCATCCCCCACCATGAGATGCTTTCCCAAAGGCCAGCCATCTCACTTGTTCAGCAGCAATTTTTCTCACCAGTGCTTTACTGGGATGAGAGCTGCTGGCTGGGGGAGCAGAGGAATGTGGGCTGCCTCCAGCCTCTCCAAACTGTTGGGTTGGGATAGCTGGATAGGGATGAGATTTAACTGACAGTAGGGTGGTGTACAGTGTCATTTTAAATATCCTTTGGTAGATAGCCTGGTCTGTAGTTGGCACTCCAGGAAAGCATGACTTTATGTGTCATATTTGCTAGTGCTGTGTAGGTGTCTCAGATAACACTAGTGTGTTTTAAGTGGTGCAGACATATGTGCTTAGGCAGCAGTATGTTGTGATAACTAAAATTTTATGAGCCTGGCAAGACCAGGGTGGATGGGAGATAAATATATAGTAGGGCTAGCTGTTGCTGAGAAGAGCATATGATTGCTGAGGATTCTTCAGAAATCTAGGTAGTAATAGCACCTCATAATATTAATGAAGTTTTTAATATGATTTGGTGTGGTGTATGGTGATATACTGTGTGGCTGTCCTCTGATTTAATAGCAGCCTGTGTATCTTGACAAAGCAAACCTGGCTCTGTTCAACTGGCATTTGCCAAGGATGGGAATGTTAAGTGGTACCCCTCATCTCCAAATTTTCAGTTTTTTCTTTTTCAGCTACCCTTGTCAGTGACAGTCTTTACTTGCTATGCTATGCTGTAGTATTGCTTTGTGCTTCACTTAGGACTTAAATGCAGTTTAGTAGTATGTGTATTTAACCAGTGGAGTATAAGTGTTTTGGACTTCATTTAGATATCTAGCGATATCTTTTAACAGTTAATATAGTTGTTTATTTTGATGGAAATAAAGCTTTTACCTAGACCTGTGTCTTGAGTTTCAACTAATTGAATTTGTAGTGAGCTGCTCATCTAAATGGACCCATTTCTGAAAGAGGAGTAGCATGCTGTGGAATGAGCTGGTCAGGAAATCCTCCCCACACTCTGCTGCTAGAGAATCTGATGTCTAGCAGGGGCGAACTGTCACATGCAACCCTCAGGCCGAGGACTGAGAACTTAATCTAAAAATTATCTTGTGATTTACAGCAGGAATAATCCTCTTCTTGTGCCTCTGACATACAATGAGAAAGAGAAAGGGAAGAAAGGAAACTGAACAGTAGACTGAAAAGTAGTAATGCTAAAATATTGCTTAAGTTTTAAATTTCCTATTTCCTGCATGTGTTGATGCTGGATAGTTGCCAACAGGACTGTAAGGGTTTTTACTGCCTCACTTCAATTTTTATTTATTTTTTCCCTCCATTTCACAGCACTCTAGGGTCTTCTATTAATTTTTTTTTTTTTTTTAGTTGAAATGAAGCCCAAGAAAGACTGCTTTATTCTCTGCCCTTTATTTCCCTGGAGTAGAAGGAAATAGAATAGAAAAAAATATCCATTGGGGCTGGAGTAATCAAAATTGTTCTTTGGAAAAGCTTTACAGGTTTCAGTTTAAGCATGAGAGGAGGGACAAAATCTGCTTCAAGCGTCCCATCTAATTAAATATATGGAGCACTTGAGACTTTGATTTTAAAACTTGCAGGGTTTGGGAGATGCAAGGCATTTAAAAGCATAATATTCCTTTTTAAATTTTTAGCACTAGTTTCTTTGCTCTAGTTAGTTGCAGACTAACTTTGCTCTAGTTAATTGCATCCAGATGCTTGGAATGCTTACTTTGTGAGCAAAGGATTCTCTAATTTTAGGACTATGTGAACTTACTTGCTTCTACAAATACTTGGTTCTCATTTCTAAAAAATCTGAGATTGTGTTTCTAGATTAAAAAAGACATTTTGTGTTGTGGAACTCTGTGAAGATATGATGTGAGAAAGATTTTTTCAAATTTTAAAACTCTATTTTTCAGCAGAAAGTAAGGAAGGACAAAAGTACTTAAACTATATTTCCTCTATCATTTATTATTTTTATGAAACCAATAAAATCCTAACAAAATCCTGTTAAAAATGGAAGGATAGAAAATGCAAAATTAATACAAGAAAATACTCTTCAGACAATTGATAGACTGTTGTAATAATTCAGATTGATGCTTTCAAAACCTCAATAAATTCCCAGTTTTCTGTATAGATGATTGGATTCTATTTCACTGTTTGTCATAGAGGTTTGAGGGGAGGTTTATGGCTCAATTTCATAGTCAAACTCTAACAACAAAAAATTTGAAAAGAAATGTGATGCAGAGAACAGTGCACCACTCTTGTTCTTCCTTATAGCTATGCCATTGCCTCTGGCCACGGTTGAAAACAGGAAAGTGGATTAAGTGGATTAGAGCTTGTTTGTTTTTTAAGCTGCAAGTTCACTGTAAGATATAGACTCTCACTGTATTTAAGATTTGATTGTATTTTTTTACTCACTGTTTGTATACTTCCCAGTGAGGCATTTCCTTCTGTTAGATGTGACAAGGCTTCCTCTTTTTCATCTTTAGTATTTGGTGCTTCTAAATATATTTACCTATTTAGGTAAAATTTAGCTGCAATAGGAAAATTCTTTCAGACAGTCTTTTCTTTTCTTGGTTTATTTGGGTTTGGTGGGGTTTTTTTTGTTTTTGTTTTTTTTTTTCAGAAACAAGTGATAAAATGTTGGCATCAAAGTCGTGCTCCTAGGAGAAATCAAGAATATATCAATTAGATAGGGTGTGAGTAGCAGACAATGACAGAGCTACTCAGTCATGAATGGTGATAAGATGCATGGGATGCTCTTTTTTTCTTGAAGTAACAGAAGAACCCAAATCATGGAACTAAAATTGAAAGGCAGCAGATTCAACAGTAATTGATAAAATACTTTTGACATGTTTTGTAACTAAGCAGTGAAACTCATTACTGCAAGATAGCATCAAGGCAAAGAGCTTAACTGCAGCTCTTTAATAGAAAATTCTTCTGCATAAAAATACGTCTAGGATTAGGTTATAATTTTCTTGTCATGGATTAGAATATACATAGGGGACATATGAGACTTGCACTCACTTAGTTTTTATTCCAGTCTTTCCATCCTAAGGGCTTGGAAGATACTTCTCATGTACAGAGATTCCTCTCTTGATGATGAGACTCCTCTGTGATTGCTTCCTGCTACTTCCTTTGTACCTGCACTGGGACTGTGTTTTGGTTGTTCTTAGGCATAGGGTACTGTGAGCAGGCAAACCAGATCAAGAGAGGGGTCCACTATTGAAGGCTTTTGGAGTTTTTTTCACCTTTCTTCTCTTAACTGCTTAAAGCCAGTTCTGTCTGAAATTTTCTGTCTGAAAGTCTTTCAGGTTTTGAGAAGGGTCACCTATGTTTCAAGCATCGTTGTGATGCCTTTTCCTGGTCTTAAAATCAAGAGTCATACATGGTTAGAAGGGGAAAAGGGATTTTACCTTGGTATATATTTTAAGGATCCTTAGGTGCACACGTCCAGGTCACATGCATCAAAATGCACCTCGCAAAATGCCCTCCCCCAAAAGATCTGGTATAACATTATAGGTCTTACTAATTAGCATATCTATCAAAGATTCCCCAATGAGAGGCTCAAGTGACACCCCCTCTCCAAGGAGCCTTTTCCTCGATGGTTCTATCTTGGTTTACAGAATGTGTTCTGGAGAGGACCTTGGGGTCTGGGGCACACTGATCCCTAGCTACGAAGCTTCTAAAATGTTTAGTCTCTCAGCTTGACAAACAAGTCCAAGAATGTAGTCAAAAAGCACTAAGAATACAGAAGTTGTAAAAAAGGTATAACGGGGTATAAAAGAAAAGGCAAAAAATCTTCATGGCATCAATGAATTACATGTTTTGCAGTTTGGGGACTGTTTTGCTATGAAAGCAATGCATGGGGAATAAAGGCATTGCTGCCTTCTTACACGATGTGTCTTTTCCACTTTGAGTCACTAGACAAGACACTTCGTATGGGCAAACTGCAAGTGAGGCCTCATAAGCATTTGCAAAGCTGTCCATTAACAAAAGAATGCTGCTTGCAAACCTTTCTGACAGCACCAACTTGTTAAGCAAAGTCATCTTATTTTAGAAAGCTTTCTGCTCTTGGAGCTTCTGTTGCTTTGCAGTCCACAATAGCACCAAACCCCTTTTTCAGCTGTGTGTTTTTCTCCAACCACCCATGGATAACATACTGAGAGGAGAGGAGGCTCTGGTTTTCAAAGGTCTTACTACACTGCATCCCGGTCTTTTAAGAGTAAATAGCATGTTTTTGTGGAGCCATTTATCATTGTTAAGAAAGTCTTTTTGATTTAGGCAAAGGACTGTAAACCTAGATCTTTTTGCAAGACTAGCAAAGCTATAAAATTTAGGCACATTTAGGTTTTAATCCTCAAATGTTATTGACATTTGGTTGCTAGTGAAATTGATGAGAGTTTGTAAATTTGTTTGAATATCTGGCCTACTGAGGTTTAATTTGTGTAGGACCTGAAAATTTTGTAGTTTCAGCTCAAGCTTGGAATGTATTAAGTATATACTGCAACTATAGAATTGATTCAAAATGGTTTCAAATTTTGATGTTTAGCCCTGAGCTTTCTAGATTTCAGTTTTCTCATCTAGTAAGGCAGGACTTTTAATTTGGAGTTTTTACCTCAGTGGAAAAGATTATCCCCAGAAACAAGCAGTTAAGGTATAGGTTCCTTTCCGTGGGGATCAGTTAACTCTGGTGTTTATATGCCTAAACTACAATGTGCAGAGAATGGAGTTTTACCTTTTGCCTCCTTTACTTCTCTCTGTGTCCTATCAATCTGCTGAGATTTATGGTTAAGAATGCATGGAACCATTTTAAAGAACGTAACAAGAAAGCAAACCAACTCAATAGCTTGCCTGAATATAAATTTGGTTGATTTACATTGTTTCTCCAACTCTGCTGTGTGTAGCTTTGGTAGGTGATGAGCTCCATCTAGTGACACAGGGCTCGTGTGTGCTTCTGGTGTGAGCAGCAAGCCCGATGCGTGGCGTGTCTGCCTGGCTGGGCATCAGCTGTTTGCCACTACCTGTGGTTTTAAAACACACATAATGGGCAGTGCCATGGCACCTCACAGGAGAAGAATGTAGAAAAAAGTGAGGTGGTTCTCTGAAGGCATTAATTATATAACTTTTTTTTCGGTAGATATTATGTGTGCTTAAAAAATTGTTTTTTTTAAGAGGTAAAAATAATCTATATTGAGGCATATTGAGTCATTCAGCTTCATATGTTTGTGTATACTATCAGTACAAACATTAATACTGATGATTCCTGATTGAAATTTCGGAGTCACTTGGAGCTTTTCCCTATAGTTAGCTGTATCATTATATTACTGTTGTAATGATCTTCAACAGAAACTGGTCTTTCATAGTAGTGATTTAGGGGTTTTACTATTGCAAGGCTATAAGCAGCACAGTGTGTAAATATCAGAGAGGTCTAGTGCTTTCATGGACATGCTCTCTTGGACAGCTCTACTGTGAGTTCTTGGCTGTACTTTATTCATAGTTAATAGAGCATATCTTTTAGCTCATTAACTGAAACCTGTACTTGCAGAGCAGAAATGTGAGGTCTGTGCTGACTGCTGCTCCTACAGAGGGGAAACTTATCATGTGAGAGTAATGTGGGCCAACTTTAGTGTGCCTCTTAGTAGGAATACAGAACTCCAGGCTGGTTTTCAAAGATGTTTCTGCATGTTGGTTATGTTAGAAGCTAGGCTAACAAGAATCCTGCTCCTTTCCCAGGTAGGAAGCTGGGGTGCCGCAATGCGGAGACTTCAGATCTTGGCCTGGCAGATGGAAGAAAACTCTGCTGTAGCAGGATGCTTTTCTGTACCTCATACCCTTGAAGATCATCTGGGGAAGCACACAGACTGTATAGAAAATGCCTTGCAGATTAGTAGAAGAGGCTGTGGGGCTATACTGGCAAGGTGGTCTCCTTGTAGCAGTTGCTATGAAAGTAGTAGGGGTAGCAAAGCCCAGTAGCTGCTGAGTGGCAAAGACCCTCCCAGGCCTTGTGGATATGTATTGCCTGAGGTTCCCAAGCTAGATTTAGACTAGGTGAATTCAGGTCAGCTTGGATATTGCTGGCATACCAATATGGATAAACATGGTGATGGGTACTTCTACGGCACCAGGAACTTAGTGTAGGCTCCGGAATAGTCGTAAGATGCAAGGCAGGCCCTGTGCAGGGTTTTGGTCTATGGTGAACAGCCTTTTGCTGAGTATTACCAGTACCTGTGGCAATGGTTGTGACCCTGATGTGATGATCAGAGCACAAAGTGCAGTCTCAACATAACCTCAAGAGTGAGAGGGGAAAACTTTTGATAAGGAAAACTAAACTTTCTATTCTAAGAAATGTTTTTTGATGTACAGCCCATCATGCAATGTAACAGCCATTTCCTAGGCTTTCTACATGGAACTGACATCAGAGATTGGACAGTAGAGGAGGATGCAGTTAAATAATTCTTTAGAATGTATCAATCAAACACAACTTTTCCTCTTTCTGTTTCACTTTAATTACGATTGTGTGTAGAAGGGAGTTCATTTATATCCCATACGCCATCCTCTATAAGAGAAGAATCCAGCTATCCTGTTCAAGTTGACAATTTTTGTATTGTTCTTTAATGCATTTTCTTCAATATTCTTTGGAGGTAAAAACAGAGGTCTGCTCTTGCAGAAGGGCAGCAGAAAGTCCTCTTGTGTTCTTTGTTTTACTGACTCACTTTAACAAGAAACATGTACGAACACCCATCCAAATCTGTACAATTCTTTTTTGTCTGTTAGAAGAGGAAGAAAGCTTCCCTAAACTTTCTTAATGTCTTGTCACATCTCTTGCATAAACCAAATATTTTAACTGTTTTCCCTCACACATACTCATATTTGACTGTGGAGTATATTTTATGTTATCACTTTTTTGCTAAGTGTTAGGTCTCAAATTTCTTCATTTCATCATCTTGTCTTATTGCCTCTTTTTTCTGCTTTTGAATTTGTCAGGTTCCTCTATTTATAGGTACTAGCAACCATCAGTAATACACTGTGCTACTTTTCTCTTTTGGTATGATTCTGACTGAGCCAGTAGCTTGTGAAAGGGAATATTTCTTGTGTAATTCTGCTGAAGTCATTGACTATTAACATGCTCATTGATGGCATATGGGGCAGTGTCTTGCAGCTTCTTGGGGAAGTGTGGAGAGCTTCTCTTATGCAGCATATTTGCTTGAGAGCAAAAGGAGGGGTTACATGTCCTTGAGCAGTAACAGGGCTGTGACCTCACCAGGGTTGCGGAGGCATGGTGGGATGGCTTATGTGATGAAGGGCTATAATCAACAGAGACAGCATTTTTAAGAAGGACAGGCTGGGAAGGCAAGGAGAGGACAGTTGCCCTTGATGTGAGAGCAGCTGTATGGATGGGGCGCTGCTTTGAGACCAGTCAGGGTTCAGTCAAGAGTTTGTGGGTGAAGACTAGTGGGCGGACTGACATGGGTGGTGTTGGAGTGGGTGTCTGTGGTCGAAAATAGAGCTTAAACTGCCTTCAAAACACTGGAAGAAGAACTTCATTCACAGGCCCTGGTTCTCCGGGAACATTAACCACAGTATTTTTTGGAAGGACAACCCAGTATGGCTCAAAGATATTGCTTCAGTGTGTTCATGATAATTTCTGGATACAGATGATCAGGGAGACAACAAGGAAGGGTTCTCTGCTGGACTTGATACTTGCAAACAAGGCAGAAGTGATCATGGTTGTGAAAGGTGAAGGCCGACTTGGCTGCACTGGCCATGAACTGATGCAGTTCAGGAGCCTAAGTAGAGGGAGTAGAATAAAATGTAGGACACAACCCTGAACTTGAGGAAAGCACAATTCACCTACTTCAGTGATTTGCCTAGAAGACTCCCACGGGATACAGCCCTGAAAAGAAGAGAGGTGTAGGAGAGTTGGTGGAGATTCTAAGGTGATGTCCTCCAAGCTTAAGCAAGGTCTGTCCCAACAAGTAGGAAATGGAGCAACAATGATCAGGAGGCTTGCACAGATTAGCAGACAACTCCTAAGTGATCTCAGACAGGATTTGGCATAGTAGCAGGGGGAAAGAAGAGCACAAGACATTCAGGAATTAGGAGGGAGTAAAGAAGCAAGGCTTTTCTCAGCAGTGCCCAGAAATTTAAAAAATAGAAAATTTCCATGGGAACACCAGATGAGAAACAATATTTTTTCTCACCGAAAGGGTGTTTAAACATGGAAACAGTTTGCCCAGAGAACTTGTGGAGTCTCCACATTTAGAGATATCAAAAACCTGACTGGACATCCTCCTGAGCAACCTGCTGTAGGTCACCTTGACTGAAGCACAGCTATTGGACTAGATAAGCTCAAGAGGTCTCTCCTGACTGAAATGTTTCTGTGAAAAGGCATTCCACAAAAATGGGTACTAATGAATAAACCAGTGCTCCTTCCCAGTGCTGTCACTCCCTGTCTGTACATCTGAAGGGTTATGGTTGGTAGGGGACAAACTTGTGCTGGAACTGCTGCAAACATTTTATGGTGCTGCTTCACTGGAACTGTTATTTAATCTTGCTTTTAGTATTCCCTTTTTTATCCTTTCATAATTTTTTAAATTAGTACTTTCTCTTCGAAATTGCATTTAGTTTTAAGATGCTGTTTCTTTTGATCTTATCTAAATTTACTCTTGTGTAGTTTTAAGGCTATTAGCTTTTTTGTTATGTTAATGTACTTAATCAGTCTCTAATTAAGGTTTGTTTATTTCAGAGTTCCTTGCTAAGCCACTTTTGGAATTTGGAAAAGAAAAGCTGTAAAATATATCTTTTAGAAATTAAAGGTGTACCAGCTTTCCAGGGCCATCTTCTTCCTCCCACAGTGCACCTACTGACAAATGAAATGAGGCTGATCCTTGAGAAAGGGACAGAAACACTTTTGCTTATGTGGAGATATTTCATGATTGCAGCTTCCTAAGATCAGAAATTTGGTGCATATAGATTATGGTGACAAAACCAAAAGAAATGCTGAGAGCAATAAGCCAGCAATACATCTAAATTCTTAAAAAATACACTAAATTGGCTGTACGTTGTGTATTTGCTGCTTTTTATAGGTGTGGTAAAAATGGTTGAGCAGTGGGAGAGGAAGGAAATGGGAGTTTAGATATGAAATGTGGAGCTAATGATTTCATTATCTATGCATTTTTGTTTTGTAGACATTTTTAAACACAGTTTAGTTTTCCTCATACCTGAAAGAACAGTCTGACAGGCATTTTAGTCATGCAAACTGATCTCAATTTAATATTGATATGGCTTGGACTGTTCTGTCTATTTTTTTCAAATGTTCCAGTGCCTCACTAACTTAATTTTGCTTTCTAGATGTATGAATAGATAAGTGCTTTGAGAGTAAAAGCAGAGGCAACAAGTCCTGTCATGTCCTGGAATAATGGCAAACTGGAATTATTGACAAAAAGCAGAGATTGTCCACATTGTACAGAATCTGAATAGTCTGAAGAAAACCATGTATGCAGGTTATGAAAAGCAGACAAAGGACTGGATGGCAAGTACTGTCCTAGCCTCCTGCAAGTTTTATTTTTATACAAGGATGAATAGACATCTTATAACAATAAATATTTGCTTTGGAAGGCTGAAGAGGGAAAAACTGATTGCCTGTATATATAGGTTTCATGACCATTTAAAGAAGACTTCAATTATGAAGCATAATGGGAACAGGTTCAAACTGACTGTTGAATGCAATAATTGAGGTACTTGTTAGAGAAATGGGCTAATAAAGGGGTGAGGCTGCTTTTTTTTTTCTCTTTTATTGTTCACCACTTTTCAGTAATATATGCCTTTTTTGTGATGTCTGTATAGGTAAATGGAAAGAAAATGTTTAGGCTGGACTAAACAAAGGAAAGTGAGTGTAATTTTTGGATAAGCAAACTTGAACCCTGAAAAGGAGGCCTATGCAGACTTTTCAATTGCTGAGCTAGGTAATGACACATTTTTATGGTAGATGCATTAAGTGATATTTGTATGTAGGAAAGACATTTTGTTGTCTGTATGAAAATATGAGCAGCTTGCAGGTTTGTAGAGGAAAAGCAAAAATTTGCTTTGTGTTTGTGCTGGTGCACACTGCTGTGATGAATTTTTACTTGTGCTGGATAGCTTGGGTTAGCATTTTTTTTACTTCTCTCTCTCCTCACCTATCAAAATTTTACTGTTTTTCATTATTTTGAGTGTTTTTGGTTTATTTGTTTGTTTTTTAATTTTTTTCAGGGTTTTACTTAATTTGACTAATTGTGTAAAGATGGTGACTTGTTCATAGTAATGAAACTGCCACTGGTGTTAAGGACCTCATCCAATGGGATATTAAAATTTTGATGAATATAATTTTGTTGTTCATAAGCAGTGGTGTTGCTCCCATTGTTGGTGATACTCCAACACTTGATCGAATTTCCCCATTCTCTGTAGACTGCTTAGGTAATTGCAAGGAGTAACTCTGTTTGAGTAATTTGGGGATTTAGAAAGCTGTCATGAATACTTAGACCAGAGCTTTTATAAAATGCTCCTGAAGAAAATTGAAGAGTGAGAGCAGAAGGTAAAAAAATACTGATTAAGAGCTACTGTCTGATGTAATGAAATGCATCTTCATAGCTTTAGAGTGAAGGAGAGAGCAGTTGCACAGATGGTCAATTAGGAAACAATTTCCACTTGTAACTACTGAAATCAGTTGATATTGATGGTAATAAAGCTTGAGTCTCACAATAGTGCTTGTTTTTTGTGTGCCTGCCATATTGTTATATTAGACTGGTGATATTTTGATTGTCTGTATTCTTCTAAAGTGCACTGTATTTGGCTGGTTGTTGAGAAGCAGATTGTGCAACTCCTCAGTGTAATTTCAGTGCTGAAGCTGGGGAGGGAAAAGGCAAGATGAAGTCTCTGCTAGATTTCTGCAGTACTTTTCATAACTGACAAGTGAGCATGTGCATAATTCATTCTAGTGAAAATGTTGCACCCAGGTTAAGTGTGTGTGAAATGCACATGTGGGAATAACACTCATGTTCCTCCATGCATGTGAGCCTTATATATGGCACCTTGCCCAGAGGGTGTGCATTATGTTTATTTTTCTAGAAGTTCTCTGTTGGCAAGCTAAACAATAAAACAGCTGTTACACCAAATGCTGGTGTCTTCTAGGTCCTTTTCTCATGTTCCTGAGGCATCAGCAGCTTCTACAAGATACTAGAAATCCTTCTGGAAACTTAAGGAGATAGTGTAAAATGATGTAGAGCTCTCAGAAGTTTCTAAAAACTGATATTACTTACAAAGTGATCTTTAAAATAATTGTGTATGAATCTCTCAGCAGGGATGTATTCTGTCTGAATAGCAAAAATGCTAGTGTAAACAATCTGATCAATCTGTGGTGAGATAATATATTTTGGAAACTACTGTGAATGTTTAAACAGCTTCAAAACTTACTTCAAGAGCTTATCATGACTAATCTGCTGAAGTTTTATTTTATCAGTACTTGCAGCAGGTACTAGCCCACAAAAAGTCTCTACACAGATATAAGGTTCCACCCCCAGAACAATGAAGAATTACAGTCACTTGTCTTCAAAGTGTTTGTGAAACCACTGTGAATGCATCCTACTCAAATGATGAGAAACAATTTCCTGGTCTTCTGATATTTTCATAAGCTGATGGCAATGCTGCTACTCTATACTTTTGGCATTACCAAGATGTCTGTTGAAATTGCTGTTAAGAATGCAAAAAGGAGATTTACATGTGTGTATATATGTGTGTACAAATACACACTGCTTACTGCACTTTTATGTAGAATACGCTGTCTGAAGGGAGAAGCTTCCAACAGAGTTGAGATCCTGGGTGTGGTGTTAAGTTATGCGCAGAGAGTCTAAAGTGTTGCCTGTGGGCTGTTCAGGCAAAGTGCTTTTTGTGATTTGCACATCTGAAGTGCTATCTGTAGGTCTGTTGAGAATGTCACTGAGGAAATAAGCTGTAAATGACAAAAAAGTTGAAGTCTCCAGTGTGACTGTTGTGATGTGACCCATCTGAGTGGTCACTTTATTTACTAAAAGATCTTTGCACATTATCCTCATCTAATTATCTTCAGTTGTGTGATGACAATATCGTGTAAAGGGTAGATTTTTGTTTTGGTCATCCATAGGCCATTATTCCCAAGTAAGCGTAGCATTCTTTCACCTGATATGGAGTTATGTGATGTTTAATGATAGTGGTGGTAATATTATGCAAAATAGACAATATCCCTAGTTTGAAGATTGCTGTGTACTTGCATACAGACAAATATAGAACTCAGCTTTGGTCACAAAGTAGACATTAGTGTCTGTATTTTATCATAGTTAAGGATCATCCATCAATACTTCTTATATTCTTATTTTGAGGGACAGAATGTATTTACATTTAAATAATGTCACTGTGTAGTGCTAGAGAAGCAGTAGGATAAAATATTTCCCTGCAATGCACAGAAGCTAGTCTGGGACAGTTCCCTTTTCTGTCAGTTGTAAGCTCATTGCAAATACTTTTAAATATCCTTGTGTTGGACTGTTGTTGGTAATAACCACTGATACAATCCCTGTGTTTGTTCATTGGTTTTTTTTATTTTCCTTTTTTTTTTTTTCCTTTCCAGTGGTTCCCTCTGCAAGCAGAGCTTGTAAGCTGTGTTGGTTTTGTGTGTGATGTGATGCCTGGCTTCTCCTGTCCACAGACCCTGCTGCAGGAAACCAATCAGTGAAACCTGTAATCCCAACTCAGAAACTAGCGTAGGCAAGGTGGGAAAAAGCATAGGGTAGTGAAGTGGGACATGGGAGTTCAACTGAGTTCCATTTTGTAGAGATGATAACTCAGAGGGGAGATGGTCAAATGTAGCTGAATATTGTATTTATAAAGTAGGAAGAAAGATACTGGGATGACTCAAGAAGTCTAGTATTTAGTGATAACACAAGTTATCATTCTTATCAAAGAAGAATGATGTGAGCTTTCAAAAGTGTGTTAGCTTGTTCCCTATCAAGAAGTAGGAAGATTTTCCTTATTAAAGTACAGATTTAAACTGGAAACTTGTGTGAAAGCAAATTTTCATTAAGAAAGAGGTTGTTAAACCTTTCACTTATGAATGGGTAGTGGCCAATTTGGCATTTTTGTAACAGTTCAGTTAGACTGTCAAGATATTAGGACACTTCATCTGCTTTACACTCTGAGTAAGGAAAATTGTTAGCTGTCAATGGAAAGAAATTGCTTTTCGTTTTTTCTGTCATTATATGTTACATTGGCAGACAGGAGTTAAGTGGAGAAGTGATTCCGTGTTGATCATTTTTAAAGCGGAGCCATGGAGTAGTAAATATTTGTGATAATTTGCTACAGCTCTTCTCCCTCTAACTGCACAGCTTTCTAAACAAAAGGTGGAACCAATGACAAAAATTCTGATTGGTTTTGTTTGAAAGTCATTCATGCTAATTTATTGATAGGAATTGCACCTTGCTATTTTCTGCTATAGCTCAGTGTGATCAAATCAAAATTTAAACATATTCTAAACAAAATATTCAACCTCAGGCACATCACTTGTGTGAACTGACATTTGAAAACTTCCCCTTAGGAAAAAGCGTGTTTCCAGTATTTCCACCCAGCATATCAAACATCAGTGTGAGCTGTCAAAGTAGAAATAGCACTGCAGCAGGGTAACTTTGAAAAGAAGAATCATGTAATGTTATTGTTTCACAGTATCAGATGTCATAGTGGATGCCTTGGATAATCCTAGATTGTCTGGGACATTAAGTGACACTCAGTAGTTGAGCTGAAGGTGGGCAGTCAGACTAGGCTGGACACCCAATATCCATGTATGTGAGCAGACTGCAATACAAGTTTCTCAACCCTGAGGTGCCCACTAATGTCTTACTGAAGAAACCTGTTTGATAAAGGAAGCCAACGTCTTGTCTTTGTTTAGATTTCCAAATGCTGTGACAAAAAAGAAAAGGAAAAAAGTTTATTCTACAATGTGATGTTTTGATGTGGATTTGTGGTGATAGGACTTATCTAATTGTGCCTTAGAGAGATGGTGAAAGGAGTTAGCATCTCTGGTCCACCTTGTGTAGCTGTGAAAGGATCATATAGGCTGTGGGCTCTGCTTTTCTTTCATTATTTACACACGAGCCCAAAGACAATAACTGTTAAACATGCAGTCAATAAGCAATTAAAAAAACCCAAAAAACAAACAACTTTGCTACTGCTTCTCTCTTGCCATTTAAATGAAGTCAATTAATAATCTTACCTCCTTTCAGTCGTGGTATACAAGTTGGTGTTAACTCCTTTGGGGTCCCTAAGCAGCTCAATAGTAATTTTGATAATACTACAATCTATCATTGCTACTATTAGTAGTATTGTTGCAACTCTGTGACTAGCAAAAAGTTAATTAAAGAGACAATAATGCTGATTAACTTGGTATATTCCGTATACTGTATTTGTGAATAGTCTCTCCAGTGTCACAGCTTCAGTGGTGAACTGGGGAGTTGCCTTAGAACCAAGCAAGTTTACTGGCAAGCAAAGGAGATTTTATTGGTTATTTATGCAGGGAAGCACCATTGACAAGTAGCCCATGTTTCTTCAAAGATTTATTTGTATTCTGCCATTCTTCCTTTCCCAAACTAAAACAGTCTTGACATGTCTCTGCTGTTTTCTTTCTCCTCGAAGAGTTTATGTACACTGAATAAATATTGGAATAGACTGTTCAAAGAATGACCATCCAAGCGTTGGTGGGATTGTGTGTAAAGGCACACATAAATTCCTTTAATCTCTCTATTAAATTGTCAATGTATCATTACCAAACAAACATTAAAATTGATAGAATAAAGACTTTATTCCTTTGGGAAGGAAGTATGTAATACTTAAAGGGCTTCACTTCCCTTATATTTTATCCCAAAATAGCTTCGGCTTTTAACTTTCAAAGCACTGACTTTTTTTTTTTTTTTTTTGCAAGAATTGAATTATGCAACAAAGACACTTGGGTTTACATTTAATAGCTTATACAAAAAAAATTGGTAAGGATTTGAAACTTGTCATTTCTCTGACATGGCATGCTAAGAGTATTGATACAATCATGTAAGGGCCTTCCGATGATTTATGAGGGTAACCTGCATAAGGCATTTCTGGCTTTGCTGCTACAAGAAATTTAAAAAAAGAAAAAAGCCACAAAGAACACCAAAGGAAAAAACACAGCTCAACTACAGGGTTAACTTCCATCCTCCACCTTATATGCTATATAATATAGTTATTTATGTAGTAACTTCCTCTATTTTAGAAAAGGAAAACTATAAGTGGCCCTGGTTATCCTCCTTCCCAGGGGCTTTTCTCCTGGGACTCTCATTCCTTCATGTGTAGGAAAGGGGTGGTACTTCATCACAGTTTGCTTCTGTTTGTAATTGCTTTCCGATTCTTGTATTCATTCTCTCATGAAGTTGACAGATACGTTTCTGTTGTTATTTTCTCAAAACTCTTACAACTTACAGTCATGACTTGAGGCTGTTAATTTCTTATACTTAAGAGTAATTGTTGCATTTTATTCACTGACTGTGTTTCAAAGACATTTAGAAAGAGCTCTTCAGTGTCCCATAATGCCTCACTTAATTATCTTTTCATCAGTTTTTCACCTTACAGGCAATCCTTAGATTTGATCAAGCCAGCCCCAAACTAGCAGTTATGAACTGTCTCCTTCTGTCAGTCTTTGCTTGTTTCTAAGGGTATGAGGGTTTTTCAGAACCTCTCAATTTCCTCTCATTGTATTCAGAAGGCCCAAAAATGATTCCCATCCATTGTGTGGAATAAGTGCTGTAGAAACAGGGACTAACCTGTCAAATGCCCAATTTCCTACCAGTGGTGGTGGTGAAGGTGTTGGGGAGGGTTTTCTTGTGTTGTGTTTTTTCGTTTGTTTGTTTGTTTTTTGTTATACCACTCATTTAGCTCAAACCAGCCCTTTTTCCTTCAAAAAAGGTACAGTTGGTACCAGGCAGTGTTACTAGGTACCGTGGAGAGCACTCTTATATCTGATTATGAAGCTTGGGATGCATTCAATACCCCTGTGGACTGGATACTTTCTCAGCATGCAGTTCAATGTGTTACTTTTTACCAGAGAAGTCTCATGAGAATTCCAGGGATAGGGAGGCTGACAGGTAAATGAGATTTGCAGGATGAAGTGCTGAAGAGCTCTCAAAGAGTGAACGTGAGAGTTGCATGGAGAGTTGTGTAAAGCCCAGAGATTTGTTTTGCTCAGGCTCTTCAATCCTATTGACTTTTGAGGCATTGCATGTAATGAAGCACCTGCTGTGAAGGACTCCTGTGTCCAAAGACGCAAACATGAAGCAACTTCCTTTGCTCAACAATTTTTTTCCTTTTTTATCATTATTGTCTCTCTTTGAGATGTCTCTTTCTGCTAGTAATTTCCTTTGGGAAGTGAGACAGTTGCCTTCAAGTCCTGAAAGGGATGGTGTCATGTGAGTGTCAAAAGCCTTCACTTTTAGCTTCCATTATAGTGTGACTGTCCTTTTGGACTTGGAGCTCCTTGGGAAAATGTTCTATAGCAGTGTGGTGAGGCGATAATTCCTTTTCCTACTTTTGTTGAGCATTTTAGCATCTGTAGTGAGCAATACTGTAGTCCATTCTGGACACAGTTCTGTACCAGGTAGATGATAAGCTGCAAGACCTAGAAGAGCTGATGTTGAACAGGTGTTAGGAAAGATCGATATTAAAGAGAAGAGCAGATGAGCTTTGCACAAAATCTTAAATAGTCCCTACTTAGCATCTCAAAATGAAAAATACAAAGGGACTAGTCACTTCAGTCAGTTTCATGGCATTCCCATGGTGTTTGCCTGACTTGAAAGCTTTGGGTGCTGAAGAGTCGTTGGAATTAAAATCAGCTTACTTGTTAAATTTCAAGCACCATTCTATTGTGACTCCAATAATATGGTAGCAGTCCAACACTTAATTTCAGTGTTGATATTGT
>NW_024581662.1:0-24815 GCF_017639235.1 Corvus kubaryi
GTACACACACCCATCACCCACTGCAGAGGTGTACTGCACACCCTGCATGGCTGTACACACACCCTGCACAGCTCTGTCACGCTCACTGCACAGCTGTGCTACACTGACTGCACAGCTGTACCACACACCCTGCGTGGCTGTACCACACTCCCTGCACACCTGCATGCTGCTCTCTGCACTGTGGGCCCGGCCCCATGCATGGCTGCACCCGCAGTCCCTGCTGTGCCACAGTCCTGCAGGACCAGCAGGGCCGGGGTCGGTGAGGGGGTGCTGAGGGCAGCAGGATGCTCATGGAAGCCAGCCATGAGGGAATGTTCCTGGAGGGGATGCAAATGCTGCTGCAAATCCCAGGACTGTGGGTGTGGGAGCTGAGTGCCCTCTCCTCATGTCCCCTGGGCTGGCACCAAGCACGCTCTGGGTGTCCCAGGCCCCAGGAGCAGAGCACATCAGCCGCCTCTAATCCCTGGCGCCCATCCTCGTCCTCCTCCTGCCCCCACAAGACTGGCTCCACTTTCCCCAGCAGGAGCCCAAGGAAAAAAAAGGAAGAGAGAGAGGGAGGGAGGGAAAGAGAAGCTAAAAATCTGTCTTCTTTAATTAATGAGGCAAGCCAGCCTGGAGAGCACGTTTGGGATCGCAGGCCCCCAGCCAGGGGCGAGCCGGCAGCCAGGGCCGGTGACATGGAGGAAGAGAGATGGGGGGAGCGTGGGGGGACACAGGCACGGCTTTTTATACTCTCCTGTTAACTGATCCACGGAGCTTTCCTGGCATCGGTTTCAAAGGTATCCCTTCACTAATCCGCCGGGCTGTTCCAGGATGGCGGTTTTGACCAGCAGGAAGGGGGGAGGGAGGGAGGAGAAACGGTCACAGGCAGACTGCACCTTTTCACAGCCCGCAGGAAAGAAAAGCAGGGGGGAAAAAAGGAGCAGAGTGTGGTGTGGGGCCGGGGAGGGGGATGCTGGTGCTCGGGAGCTGCACACGCAGCGTCAGGGCCAGCTCTGGGGACAGCTTGCTGCAGCATCCGGGGAGGGAACCAAATGGCACCTTCCAAATATAACTCCTGCCACGCATCTGCCCGCCGGGCACCGCGGGGATCCCAAACACCTCTTCCCCAGCAGGCTTGCCTTAATACAGGTTGACCCCCTCCCCTGTGACCTTCCCCAGGGGGCCAAGCAGCAGGGCTCCTGCCCCAGGGTGAGTACCCTGGGGCACCCACCCAAATTCCCTGCAGGGCACACTGCCCACCCCGAGGGAAGGCAAGCTGGCAGATTTGCAGTGCACAGACACGCTGGGGCCGGGCAGGAGGAAGGTGGCCCTGTGGCATTTGTCCCTTGGGAAGGGCTGTGTGGGTGCCACTTGGCCACGTCAGGTCGGGGATGGAGCAGATGCAGCGGTTTTCACATAGAAGCAGCACCTTAGGACCTGAGTGCTGGGGGGACAGGCACTGCCCACCATTACAAGGGCCAGGGGTCTTCTTTAGTTGTCGTTCTTGCGGCTCTGTTGTTGTTTTAACTTAAAATGCAGCCCCAGAGAGAGCCTGGGTGGGTGCCCAGGCTGCTGTGGGCTGTGGGGACTCTGCAGGCAGGTCCAGTGTGCCCCAGCAGCTCCCCAGCACCCCAGCATCATTTCCTCTTTCAGCCCCATGAGCTGCTGCCCTTTTAGTTCAGCATTCTCTCATTCCAGGGCAGCCTTTGCCCATGATGCTGGAGTGAGCCTGGCTCTGTCGTGGCCATCAGCAGTGGACACCAGCACTCCTGGCCTGTAGGGTGGACCCCACGTTGGACACTGGCACTTCCATGGGACAGAGAGGAGACTGCAAGATCGGCAAGAAACCCTTTTGCAGGGCAGCAAAGGTATTTGGTCATTAACGTCATTTTTCAAATTGCAGTTCAGACCTGGGCGCAGTCACCACCAGGGAAAAGCTGCTGGTGCTGGCCCAGGGGGTAGGTACAAGATGAATTTGCTTATGAGCTTTTTCTCTAGGTGGTTAAAAAGCTCCGTCTGTGTGACACAGAGAACTGTGCTAAGACAGATCCCACGCCACAGCTCTGATTTCCCTGTCAGGCCAAGGCCACTTTGCTAAAGCTCATGTCCTGACGTGTAAGATTTGGGCAAAATCAGATAAAAGCCTCGGTCTCCCTGAGACTCTGAAGTAGCTGTGCTAGCTCAAAAACCAGATGTGTTCCACTCTTCAGCACAGCTATCTAAACTAGCCTCAAAATGGCTACAAAACTCCCCTTCAGTATAGGAAAAATGTCAATCCTCCATCCAATAATATTTTTACAGCTTTTTGCTGCTCAACAAACTCCCTTAAATTCCAACAGTGTCAGTTTTGCACCATTTTTGAAAGGTCCCTTTTTGAGTGAAGGACCAAGCTTTTTGTGTAAAGAAGAAAAACCAAACCAAACCCTCCCGCAGGGCCTAAATGGCATGGTGCCCTTTGGTGTTGAGGACTGCTCTGGGCTTTTTTGGTCTCTCCTGAGCTGGCCCACCGCGTGGTCAGTGTTCCTTGAGAGGTGCTGGGAGGTCAGTATAGCTCATGCACAGTCCCATCTTCCAGGGTGGAATTTGCTCATCCATCCTTGTATCTGTGGGAAGGAGGGAAGGTTTACCCCCACACCCATCCTGGCCAAGGAGAGATGAAAACTCTCCTTCCTTCTGAGCTCAGCCTCTGATGCTCCCCAAGTTCCAATGTACTGAGAGGGAAGCTGTGCACGCTCCTGTCCGTGCAGGAAGATGGTGGGAAAGCAGCTGGGAAGGGGCTGATCACCTGATCCAGTTTTACATCAGAGTGTTGGGCACATGAAGACTCAGTCCCATGTCCTCCAGACAGGGATGGCTGCTGCCTCTGAATGGGAATGCCATGGCAGTAGCCAGTACGTACCCAGCATGAGCACCCGACTGACATTACACGTTACATTCCTCCCTGACCTTTGTCCGTGGGCTTATTAAAATAATTGATCCTAGCCATGAGAGTCGCACGAGGACCCCATGCTTGTCACATCACCTCCTGGGTGGCTCCTTCCTTCCCACCGCTCTGGCCAGGCCCAAGTCTCTTTTTGCCAGACCTTCCCTTGCCCTGTGCTTCCCCGGGGCCACGGCAGAGCCGTGCCCCAAGTGCCCCAGGATCAGCAGCAGGCTGGGTTGGCTTGGGGGGGCTGCGGAAGGTGTCTCGCTGCTGCCCACGGGGAGATCCAGCCGGTTGTTTTGCCGGCTTTGCTCCGGAGTGTTAATTATTCCAGCCCCAGGTGGCATTGTCCCTCACTATTACACGGTTGACCTGTATCTAATCTGTCATCATCTGAAACCCTCTGCCCCGTCCTGGCATCCCTGTTTGCCCTGAGTCCCCCCAGCCTCCGAGTGCTTTATTACTCCTGCATGAACCAAGTTACAGTTTCAGGACAGTATCGAAGAAAAGCTCCTTAATTTCCATCCAGCAAAGCCCGGTGAAACTGGAGCCCCCCGGGGCAGCTGAATCCCGACCAGGCAGGAGCTGAGAGCCCGCAGGCGGTGGCAGAGGGTCCCTGTCACGCTGCCCTCCTTACCCCCGGCTGCGAGCGGAGATGTCTCTCGGCTCAGCTTGCCTTTCGGGCTGCTCCCCACTGCGAGAGCCGCACAAAGGAGCCCTCCCCGCTGGTGTCCAGGCCAGCAGCATCTCCAGCGCATGACTTGTAACCCGCCGAGCTGGTCCTTCACACGCCGTGAATGATAACAGGGAGCTGCAGCCCATTGTCTGCGGCCCTTGCACCGGTTTGTCAAGTTTGCGGTTGCATTTTAATCCTGACGCCTTTTCAAAGCCCAGCTGCGCATTGTGTGGGCGCAGGAATTCTTGACTTGCAAATCCCCCAGCATTAAATTCAACCTTCTGGGGCTATGGGGATGGTCCACGCAGTGAATGGGGGGCGGGGGAGGCTCCTTGCCCCCTGCCATGAATAACAAGCAGATGAGAAGCAGCGGAGGACAGCGCAGGGGCTGGGGGAGCCTGGTGCAGCCAAGGTGACAGCAGTGGGGACCCTGAGGCCGGCCCGGTGCTCAGCAGTGGGATTTGTACCCAGACGTGGCCAGCTTGCCAGCTCCCCTCACCCCCTCCTGCCACGCTCGGTTTGGTGCCCAGAGCCGTTAAAGGCCATATGTGATCTCCAGTAAGGAGGGCTCAGGCGTCCCTCCGTGTCACATCACAGGGACCGTCCTCAGTGCCGAGACAGAGAGAGGGAAACAGGGATCAAAGAATCACGGAATGCTTTGGGTAGGAAGGGACCTTAAAGCTCATGTTGTTCCACCCCCCCGCTGTGGGCAGGGATGCCTGCCCCTATCCCAGGTTGCTCCAAGCCCTGTCCAACCTGGCCTTGCACGCTTCCAGGGATGGGGCAGCCACAGCTCCTCTGGGCACCCTGTGCCAGAGCATCACCAGCCTTCCAGGGGAGAATTTCTTCCCAAGATCTCACCTAAACCTGCCCTCTGTCAGTTTACAGCCATTCCCCCAAGGATGGGTAAGGGACAGCAAAAACCTGCTGGTGCTGCAGTGCCAGCTGGTGGGTCATGCAGGCGCATTTAGCCTTTTCCTGCCTGTCTGGGTCTGCTCTGGGGACTGGGAAGCCATCCTGCAGGCTGGAGGTGTGGAGGTTGCCAGAGCCAGCTGAAACAGACACAGAGTAGGGGTCTGCCCATGGAGGTGGTGTTCCAGCTGTGATGACCCAGGCGGTCCTGTGCGGTCCTGTGGTTAATGCCAGCCATCCTCTTGCTCTGCCCGGAGGACAATAGACATCCTGTGTGCGGGAGAAGGGCCTGCTGCCCCGCTTCCTTACGCACTGGCTGAACCGTCCTCCGACCAGTCGGGCAAGTTTTCAATGCAGCAGAGTTGGGTTTTTCATTTAAAAAAACACGCACAACAAAAACCACACATTTGTCAAAGTTGAAATGTTTCAGGGAGCTGTATCGTTCAGGCAGACTTTTGCCAAAAGTCAGGCAGACTTTTGGTGGCAGCCTGCCTGATTTCCTAACCTTTTGCCTAGCAGGCAGCCTCCAAACCCAGGTTCTCAGAATGCCTCCAGGCTGCCAGGGCTCGCAGCTTCCCGGCCCGGAGCTTGGCGGGAGGCACAGGCAGCAGAAGAGCCTCTCCCTGCTCCGGTGGGAGGACATCGACTCCAGGCACCGCTTTGCACAGGATCCTGCACTGCAGGAATCCCACGCCTCACCCCACAGCTCTTGTCTCTGCCGTGACGTCTCTTGTCTGCTGGAAGTGGCCCCAGCAACCCTCTGGAGCTGGGGCAGCGCGGGAAGTGTCAACTGACAGCTCTGCTTTGTTTCAGGGGGGAAAAAAGAGTAACACAATCCCTTCTCATCTTCTCTGGTGGCCTCACTTAACTTCTCAGTGCCTCGCTTTGCCAGGTTCTGGGATCGTAAAGCCCCGTAAAAGACTCAGAGATCCTGGCACTTGGGGGAGGAAGGTAAGAATTAAAACAGGAGGAGCACCTGGCTCCCCAACCCCTCCACCACCTCCCGGCCCAACGCTGTCCTTTCCCCTCCTCTTTGCACGTTATCAAGTGCGTGTGATCTCTCTGTGCGTCTTCACCTCCCAGCATCCCTGTCTGTGCTCTCCCTGTCCTGTTTTCCTTCTCTCCAAGGCCCAGAATGCTGCAGCCATCCCTGCCTCTGCCAGGCTTCCCTCCTCTGCGTCCCTGCCTGCTCTGCTCTGTGCAAGGGCTCAGATAGACTGTCCCCAATCCCTTCCTTTTGTCCTTGAGCTTTCTTCACCTGGGGAGAGCCCCTTGTTCTGGGCACAGCAGGCTCAGCAAAGGCTGGGACTGGGGACCACTCAGTGGGAGCCTGGAAAACGCAGGAATATGAATCCTGCAAAAGTAAAATAAGCGTTTAGGTTCCCCAGGACACTGGCCGGGAATCAAGACCCTGAGCCCAGCCATGCTGTCCCAGCAAGGAGCTGGCCACTGTCTGTTGGCCATGCAGGACTTGGAGTGATGTCTGTCTTTGGAGCATCGCTCTCCTCTCAGCAGAATTCCCCACACCAACCTGAGAGAGAATGATCCCTTGTTTGTTTGCCCTGGTTTGTTTTTAACAAAACTGTGCTGCTGGCTGTTTATCACTTCATTTTCCTCCAGGAGATGAGGCAAGCGAAGGAGATCAGCCAGAATAAAACACGACCTTTCTGGGCTGTGCTGTGGGCTTGGACTTTCCACCTACCGCCTGCTTGTACCAATGGGGTCTGAGCTGAGCAGATGCCAGGTGCCATGTTTGGTGCTGGCAGAGGAGCAGCATATGTAGCTCTGAGCTCAGGCCCACGGGATACTCCCCAGCGTGTGCTCATGACACCCACCCAGAGAGTTTTTGTGCCACAGCTCAAGTCACTTCCTCACACCCAGCAAATTCCTCCTCCTGGTGCCCGTCCCCCCACGGTGAATCTCAGCAGAGGAGGGCTGAGTGCTTGTGAGGGAACACTGCACACAAGGCACCATTTCTGGGTTGCTGTGAAGACCCAGGCATGCAGGGACTCGCTCCCTGGCCTTGCTCAGTCCCCAGCTGGGCTAATGTGTGCAGCATTCCTCAGTTCTCCCTGGGGATCTGAGGGACTTTGCTCCCTGGACGTGCCCAGTGTGCGAAGGCAGAGTCTGCACTGAGACCCAGCGAAGCACAGCCACGTGAAAGATGCTCCAGCTGGGGTGTCCACAACCCCCAGCCCATTCCTACCTCCCCTCTCACAGGTCTCCAGCCCAGCCTGGGACCTGCCCCTGCCTCAGGTGGACCTGACTGGCTTCCAGCCAGGTGCTCACCAGCCTGGGCTCTAAGCACAGCTCAGGTCTTTGCTCCTGGGAATTGTTCGGAGCAGGCTGGAGGGCTCACCCAGCCCTCTGGACATGCCCTGTGTGCTCCCCAGACCACCACACACTGACCAGCCTTCCCGTGGGCTCCTCCTGTGTCACACAGGTGTGCACAGCCAACCCCCTCCCCATCTGGGTTGGGGGAGACAACTTTGTCATGAGGGGCCTGGCTTGGGGATCAAAGTGATGTCCTAAGGGGAGGCTGAGAAAGGCAAAGCCTTCACCACAAAATGTCTCTGTCCACCCAACACTGAGTGCCAGGTGGACCACTGGTTCCTACAGGGACCTGCTGAGCCTCCTGGGGGTCCTGCCCCTCCTGCCCGGTGATTCACGTCCTGCAGCATCCTCCCCATCCTCATCTGGACCCAGCCTGTCTCTCCTTCCCTTTTCCCAGGCAGAGTGAGGCTCTCTCTGATGTCATTGTTACTGCCTCCAGTTCCAAAATGTTCTGTCCAGTGACCCCGTGGACCTGTCATCCTTTGGAAGCACAGTGTGTCCAGCACATCTCTTCCAAATGGTCCTGAGGGGGGGTGGGGGGGGGGGTCTGTGCTGGCTTTTGTGGTGCTCACATAAGAACTGAATGTTCATTGTATTTACCACAGACTCTAGCTGTGAAAAGAGCTCTTCTGATCTGTTTTTTGAACCAAATCCAAACTGATTGACCTGTGGATGGCATCCTGAGTTTTGCAGGTATTTACCGAGTAGCAGTGAGCTGAGAGACGTGATGGTGGACCAGGGAGAGGGTGTTCTGGTAGGGATGTCTCCAAGGGAAGATGGGAAAAGACTCCGCTCTAACAGCCATCTGGCAAGTGTCCTGGTGGCTTCTGGGCCACTAAAGATCTGAGCCACAGCCCCAAAGGGCAGCTGTGGGACCTGTGTGAATGGGGACAGTGAAGGCGACAGTTTTGAGCTCTTTAGAGAACAAAGCCTTTTTCAATGATATGTCTTATCTTCAGCCTCTGTGTTTGGAAGGTCCAGGGCTTCAAATCCCCCACCTGAAGCACAAAGAAAGGTGTCTTCCACCCTCACCAGTCCCCCAGGCGTGATCAGATCAGGTGAGTTTTGGTCACAGCTAAAGAATTCCCCTTCCAGACACAAGAGAGCCTTAGGGCACGAACAGGGAAGCAGCAGGGCGGGAGGCAAGGCAACACTGGGAAGGCAACCAGCTCCCTGGAGGCATTTAGGGACATCCTGGGAGAGCAGTGGGGATGGGAGCTAGCCTGGAAGCCTGCCCCGCAGCCTGCCTCTCTCCTCCCTCAGCTGAGTCCCCGGCAGGTAGTGACAGAAACCAAGCAGGTTTGTTCGCAGTGACATTTTGGAGGATGCCTCCCAAAGATGAGTCAGGCTGTGCCTGCTGCGGAAAAACAGTGATGCAGTGTCTTGTGGGACAGCTTTAGTGGCTGTGGAGGAGGCAGGCTCACCTGAGCCAGCCTCACCACGCAGGTCCTTGGGAAATGCCTGCCACAGACACAGCCACTGGTTTTTGCAAGAGCATCCCGAAGACCCTTCCTTTCCTTCCTCAGAGTCATTAACGCTCTTGGAAACCTCCGCAGCAGCTAGGAACTGAGGTGTCCCTTCAGTGAGGTGCCCACCCAGAGGTGTCTCACATACCTCTGCCTGCAGCATTCCCACCCCGTCCTGTGCCTGTTGCTAAGGTGCTCAGCTTAGCAATGCCTGCTGCTGACACAAGACCCTGGATACTGCCTATCACATTTCCTGTGAGCTGCAGAGAGCAATGAAAACAGAGATCAGAGAGCCGCGGAGAGGAGCTCAGCCTGCTAATTACAGTGGGAAAGAAACATTCAGCACCTGCTGCTGGCAGTTCCGCGCTTCTGCCAGGGGCTCTACGGCAAAACAGGTTTGGCTGGTGCTGAGACAGGGCAGCAAAACAGGATCCGGTAGGGCCAGGAGTGGTGGGCGAAAGCTGGTGTTACAAGGAAGGAATAAGACAAACTGGTGGGGTTAGGATGATTACATCCACGGTGCACTGGTCCAGAAGTACCCCTCCAGACGGACTGGGTCTGTAGAGAGGAGAGTTGTCATCTCTGTCTTCTCTGTGCAAATCACAATGTTTTCCTCCTCCCACCGCTCTGCCAGGGTGATTTGTGTCAGCAGGGTCTCTGGCCAAGGTGATTGCAGCAGCCTATTTTTGGGAGTGCCCTTGAGAGCTGCAAGCCAGGAAGGTGGAGCCCAGCTGTTCCCGGTGTCCGTGCCCTGGGGAGCACCAACACCTGCAGTCCCTGCTGGCTGCTCTCCAGTGCCTCGCTAATTGCGCCCGGGCCCTTAAATAATGCAGCGGCCGAGTGCTGAAGGGGCTGCCCGCTGCTGGCTCTCCTGGTCCTCGGGAGGGGACGCAATGGCTCAGCTGGGAGCCACTTCGGGCTGCAGGAGATTGGCAACATCTCCTTTCGGGTCCTGGGGTTTTGTCTCCAAAGGTGCTTTCTGACTCAGCGTGGTTGCTGGATGCCTGCTGACTCCCTGGGACTTTTATCTGGCTCTGAAAATCAGCAATAGGCTCACAGATCCTCATTGCTTTGAGGCCATTTTAGATACAGACAAAGATTTAAGGGACAGGTCTGCACCCATATGTATGTGAATCCTATTCTGACCATCGCATTTATTTATTTCATCTTACAACTCCAGGCAGCATCCCGTTGAGGTGCTGTCCACCCACTTCACCTGAGCATGGCAGGGATCCATCTGAGTAGCTGTTCCTGGACCTCCCTTGATCACCCTTGCCCAGAGAAGCTGTGGCTGCCCCATCCCTGGAAGTGTCCAAGGCCAGGTTGGACGGGGCTTGGAGCAAGCTGGGACAGTGGAAGGTGTCCCTGCCCATGGCAGGGGGTTGAAACAGGATGGTTTTTAAGATCCCTTCCAACCCAAACTGTTTTATGACCTGTTGACCTGCAACACCACAAAACGAAGGCAGAGACCTGGCTGGGAGCATGTTTTGCACCCCACAGCTTTGCATTCCAGACCTGCCCATTCAGTGAACAGCAACAGCCCTTCCCGGAGTGCGTGTCAGCCTGCAGGATGACAGTGACACGTGAGCTTCCACTTCTTTCTATGTGGTGTTGCACCTCAGGGTCTGGAATTTGCCTTGCATGAGAACGGTGGCACTGCTGGCCGAAGGCCCGTCCTGCCCAGGCTGTGTCCCAGCAGCAGCTGGAGGGGAAGGACACCTCCCATACATCCTTCCCTGGGATAGAAGAAGAAGACAAACACACAGTACTTCCCACAGCGCTTTCCCAGTCTCTCTCTGGTCTTCCCGATCCAGATGCTGTCTGCAGAGTGCCTGCTTTGCCGTGGGTCTATTTTCCATGATCTTGCATCCCCACTAATGCTTTGATGCCCTTTATTAAGGAGTTCCACAACACCAAAGCACGTTCCTTGAAAAATTGCTCCCATCCATCTGCTTCAACTCACTGCCTTTGCCTCATGCCCCTGCTTCTCAACCGGGAGGGAGCATGAGCAATCCCTGCTCACATTCCCTTTGCTGCTCATCTTTTCCTGGATTTCTCAGCCACCCCGCAGGTGTCTCTTCCTGCTCTGCCTGCTCATGAGAGGTAGCTGCAGTTCAGTGGTGTGGATGAGAAATGCTGTGGCTTGCAGTAAAGCTGGAGTCTTGAGATACCCTCCAAATACTGCTGAATTTATCTTTCCGGCACACCTGCCAAGCTAAGAAATCCTGTTACCCCTATTCCAGTGAGGAACAGCACGGCCAGGTAGCAAACACTCCCCTGATGCAAAACAAGGAGTTGGAAACCAGGTGCTGAGCCTGCATGTCCTTGTTCCCACCCAAGAGGTGCTTTGCTTAGCAAACAAGCTAAACCAAGCTTAACTAAGCACCCGGCTTAACTCAGCACCCAACCAGCCGACCAAAATCTTGTCATGACAGTGACCAACCCACCAACGCTATGTTTTGATCTCCTGGAGTTGTCATCTGGCTCAGATGCCAGCAAAAACTAGCTGGAGAGACATCACTTTTCCCAGACAAAGGGAAGGAGGGGAGGGAGCAGCTGAGCCAGTGGAACTGTTTGTGCAGCCATAATCACACCGTAAAGCACGGCAACAGCACCTGGAAAACAGCCCTTGTGCGAGCCTGGCAAAGAGGCCCTGGTGACCAGAACAGTTCATTGTAGAGCTGCCTTTCTGGGGGGCTCAGCCCCCCCGAGTGGTGGGTACTCACACACAGGCTGCCCACACCGGCAAGGTTTGATCCTTTTTGGCCAGGGAAGAATTGCTCCCTCCAGGTTTTAACCTCACATCTGTTTGCCTTCATTAAATATTTTTTTTAAATAGAGAGGAAGGCCAGTGTTTTTTGGCAGTTTGAAAGGGTCCCACCCAATGGAAATGGAAGGGAGCAGAGAATGGGGAAGGCCTGGAGGGATGGTGTTCCAGCCTTGCCTGGGGCATCCACTGCTCCCTGCCCCATGACTGTGGTCCATGTGCCCTCCAGCTGTGCCATCTTCCTCTGCCCATGTTCCCCTTGCTGGCCAGCTTCTGCTGACTGCTCTATAGGGCCAGAAGCACCATCGATGTCGGGCTACAGCAGAGACACTCGGGGCTCAGCTCTGGGGTACTGGAATGCCAAAGACAAGAGTGGAAGCATGCAGGATCAGACCCCAAACCCACCTGAGCCAGGCCATGCACCTCCATGCTCCACGTGGCTACTGGGGCACAGAGGGATTCTCAAATCTGTCAACAGGGGAGAACTTACCATCCCCAGCATTCAAAGATGCTCAAGTGCCATTCTGGGAGACACAAACAAGGTCTGGGAAGAGCCCGTGAGCTAAAGCAGTGGGAGAGATGAGCCAGACTTTGCCTCTCTCTCAGCTCTGTCCCCCACACACTGCAAATGAGAGCTGCAAAGACCTCTGTTCTCCGGGCTGGCCTCTCCCCCTCGGTGCTCCTGCTCCCACTCTCAGCAGCTCAGCCCTGCATCCAGGTTTACATATAAATAAAGAGTGAGTGTGAAATCCACCCTGGGGTCTCTCCTGACTCCCACTTGGCTCCCTAATTGGAAAGTCTGCCAGCAGGAGATACTGCAATGAGCTAAGGCAGAAACAAACTCCCTTTATCCCAGGCAGAGATGACGGCTGGGGTTAGGTCCCAGTCCAAATCACACTGGCAGGGAAGGACAAGGAGCAGGTTTGCACATGCTCTGGTTCCTCATCAGGCTCTGGGGGCTCCACCACTGCTGTGCCTGGTTGGAAGGGGCAGGGAAGGGATGCATCAGAGAGGATCCTGCAGCAGCTCATCCCCCTGGGAAGGGCTGGACTAGCACTTTGCAGTCCCTGACCACTTGATGCCAACAAGGAGGGGCATTAGGCCAGGGCAGTGATCTCTGTGCAGCACTGGGTAGGGGTATTGCTCAAACACCTGTGTCTTCAAGCAAAGACACCTGATTCTCAGGTTCCCCCATTTGCTCAGTTCCCCAACACACACACAGCTCCTGTCCAAACACTGCTGACCTGCAGGGACCCTCTCTCCTGTTGGTTATTCTGCCTAAAGGAATTGAGAGTCAGACTCTTCACCTCCTTCCTGTAAGGGAAGACTGACCCCCATACCTTGTGGCCTCTATTTCTGCCCCCCCCCCCCAAGCCCTGTATTGCAGATGTTTCTCCCCACCTTTGATGGAGGCAAAGTGCCCACACCTCACCAGGCTACGTGGCACCCCAAAGACTCCTATCAACAGCCAAGAGCACTGGGAAAGGCAGCTCAGAAACCTCCCCCACCTAACCCCCATTGATTTTTTTGCTGCCTCCTCTAGTTTTTGGAGGGCCCTGGAGGCACAAACATTGCCTCCAGTAGAGCTACTTCGAAAGCAACAATGATTTCAGTACAAGCAGATCAATGTTCCAGAGCTTTGTGTTTTTGGAGAGAACAGCACAGATCTCGTCTCTAACACTGCTCCTGGTGTCTGGGGGGTGTCTTCCACAGTGGGATGCCATGTTCACCCTGGGACCAGGGGTTAGGTGGTGCACAGGTTCATTTCCTTTGGATCTGGCATCACCCAGTCTCGATGAGCTCTCCAGATGAGCAGACAGGAAAGAAGCCCCAGGGAGAGAAGCAGAACAAGGTATGGTCAGACACCAAGCTGAACCAAGGATGGAGTCAAAACAGGTACCCTTAACTGCTGAGCACTGTTGTTGTGCAGAACCAATCTACTTCCATGAAGGGCAGATGCTTTGCCTCTGAAAGCTCATCAGAATTCCTGACTTATGTAGGACCCAGATAACTGGGAATTCAAACGTCTTCAAACAGAAATTTCCATTTCTGACCAGTTCTCTAAAGCGAAAACAAACCTGACGTACGAAATACCATTTTATTGCTCATGTTGTCTGTGTGAATTCAAACATCTACTGATGCAGCAAATGCTTTATGCCAAAACAACACCAAAATTAGTAAGCTCACTGCTTTAATCATGGTGTTTGGAGTGAGAGCCAAGGTGCTGCAGACTCACAGACATCTCCTATACACATAAGCATTGCTTCTGTGGCCCTTGGAGAGTTTCTCATGGTCATTCCCATGATTTGCCCCCTAAGTCCAGGCAGACACTTGCAAAGGCACCGTTACAGCCATACCTTTGTGCTGGTGAGATTCTGCCAGCTGAGTGCTGCAGACTCTTCCTTTTACTAATCCTACCTCCTGGAGGCACTTAGCAACTAATCTGGATTACCTATTTCTACTGTTCCATGGCAAAGGAAACATCATTGTTTCAAGTCCTGTGGGCTCACTCCGAGGCGGTGGCCCATGGGAGCATCCCCTTGTCTTCCTAATTTGATTTAGGTTGCTCCTTTGCCAAGACCCCTCAAGTCTCACGTGGATTTAAGTGGGCCATTGCACGGGCTCCAAACACACTCTCTAGCTGAGGACATTATCCTGCTGCAGCAAACACTCAGACCTGGGCTGGCAGCGGGAGGATTATCACTGTTTAGCAGTGGCTTGTTAACAGATGCCTAAGGAAATACAGACAGCACAATGCTGACCCACAGCATGGAGCTGGGAACACCTTCCTGGTCTGATGTAGGCAGAAGTTTTATACTTCAGAGCATCCCTTGTCAGGTTTTAACCAGCCCATGTCACTGCAGGTCAGAGCATTCAGACAGAGTCCAGCTGACTTCCCCGAACACTGGAGCAAGCCTTTGGCTCCAGTCACCCCAGAAACAACCAGCTGGATTCAGGACTTCCAGAGCTTTGTAAGCCAAATGGGCCCAAGCTTGTGCATATAAAAGCCCCAGGGTCTGCCAGTCTTGGAGCTATTTTCCCAGCCCTCCTCCAGATCTGTGCCTGTGACTGTCATTTGTGAGGTGGGATGTGCAGCCCTGCCCACAGCGCTCCAGGCGAGGTCACGGTGACACCCCCCGCCTGCCTAACGCCTTTGTGAGACTCCTGACATCCTTCTCTGCAGTCTCTCCCATGAAGTCTCTTATTTTTATTCACCTTTCTGGTCACTGCTGGGCTCTCGAGCAGAGGTCCTCATTGGGTTGTCACAAAATAACCCGATTCCTGGAAGGTGGCAGCCAATTCAGGAGCCCTCAGTGCAGAGAGTGGCTCTAGGGAGGCTCAGGATGGGCTCTGCCTCTGGTTGTGACACGATCTGCCCTGTACTGTGCTGAGCTCAGCTGTGTGATCCAGGGCCATGGTGCCTCTCTCTCTGGTCAGCCTGGACACCCCACTGACCCTGACCCTAATGGTTATGAGCAAATTAATAGGACATGGTTGCACTCCAGACATCTCTCTACGCTCCCTCACGTGGATCGTCTTGGTGCACACGGGACTTTTCACAGATGCCACTGAGTTTCATGTAGGAGGATTATTCCCGGGAAATCTCATTTCTCACTTCCACTCACACATCCTGGTGGCCCCTTCTAAGGACAGCAAAAGCCCCAGCCCAAGAGCCTTCCCAAAGAGCTTGGATGAGTGAGGCAGCTCTTTTAGCCCAACTGCGTTGGGCCAGTGTAAAAACTCATTTTCACAAACTGCTCTGGGGAAGGAGCAGCCTGGCTTGGTGGCCAGGGGTGACCTGCTCCAGAAGGAAGGATGCTGGTGGCTGTACCTAAAGCCTTCAGCTTGTTCACTCACCCAGGAAAGACAAAAGCTTCAGCTTGTCCCCAGCAGCAGCGTCATGTTGGTCATGGTGCCAGGATGCCGTGGAGTCTTCCAGAGTTCCCAGGAAAACCAGTTCAGGTGGGATTGTGGTGTTTGCAAGAGTTCAAAGCTCGTTGTCACAAAAGCTTGTCCCCCTGCCTGCAGACCCACTCCCAGCCACCCACCACTGCTTCATATGTCACTCCAGAGATGGTGAGCTCCTTGCCTATCCTGGTGAGCCAGCACCACCCGTGACAGGAGCCTGGATTGTTCCAACCCTTCCATACACCACCAAGATCCATCCAGCTGTTCTGCTTTAGTGCCTCCTGCAATGGGGCAGGCAGTGAGCCTGGGTAGCTGAGGGACAATTATTTCTGCTCCACATGGGTGAATGAAGTCCCTGGTGGTGGGGCAGGACCTCACTGCAGACCTGGGTATTCCTGGGATCTTTGTCAGAGCAGCTTGGGAATTGGTAAGGAAATTTCATCCCTTTAGCACTGCCTCCAAGGGGTTTCCAGGCAGTGCCTGAAGGCACTGGGCCAGTATCCTTCCCTCTGAGCAGGGCAGGCAGCTGCTCTGGGCAGGAGCTTCTCCCTCCTGGCCACCCTGAGAAGAGATGACCTCCTTCAGAGGGAAGTGCTTGCCAAGCTTAAATTAGATTTTCTAAAAGTCCCATCCCTCTCCCTGTGGCCCCAGAGCCACTTCTGTGGGCTGGCATTTGCGACGGCAGCCAAAGCACTGTCCCGCAGCAGAGGGAAGACACACGTTCCTCCTTCGCACCACGGCGCATCCCATCGTGGCCTCCACGCAGCCCCAGCTCTGCACTGCTGCCTGGCCTGCAAATAAACGGGACAAAGCTGCCCAGGACAGTGTCCACCAAGAGGATAATCTCGCTCTTGTGGAGCAAAGCCCCAGCCTGTCTGCATGGTGAGAAAGGACCAGCCGGGACCGCTGCCTCCCCTCCCCATCACAGCACCCAGGATTGCAGCCCCAGGCAGATTCTCTCCTTGCTGGATAACTTACACGTAGCTTCCCTGCTCCATATACTCAGCTGTTCCTCTGATATGGTGCCAGTCTCAACACATGGAATCCAGGCCTTCAAAATCTTCCATAAGCTCAAGCAACTTTACATTAGCACATTGTCGATGATTTCGAAGCCTACAGGCTCAGCCCGGCGAGCCCTCCATAAAATATCGAGCGAGGTAATGGTAGCTCTGCATGAAGCAGAATGAAACGGTGGAGTCGTCCATCTTTCCAGCCACCACATTTCTCCTGGCTGAATAAAGGAGGTTGTTTAATGGTAGTATTAAATTCAGAGCCACCTGTTGTATTCCTGTGTCCCTGGGACCTGGAAGGAATGATCTTCCCACAGCTTTCCGTGTTATTTGTGGGGATATAGCTCCTGATTGCAGCTCTGCTATGTTAACATTTCCAGGAATTTTCATCAGGCCATTCAACATCAACCCTTAGTTCCTGAGAGCTTCCCTTTCCTTATGAAACTTTTGCCATTCTTCTCCCAGGGTGAGTGAAAAAAACAGAGTGGAGAAGGGAGATACGAACATTCAAAGTCAGGAACCAACTGGTCAATGAAGGAATCTCTGCAATATTTTGGGACTGCATTTTGGGGCTATTCACCCCCAGTGACTAATTCCCCCTTCCTCTTCATTATAAACCCACATTTGTTCCCTTCAAGAGACATTTCTGCCCCAACCCTTTCCCAAACTCCAGCCCTACAGTTCACAAGCAAATCTGGAAAACCATTCCTGCTCTCCAGGACATGCAGTTAATGGAGGAGAGCTGGAGAAAGACCTGCCCACAGGTCCAGTGGGGCAACAGATGTCCCCTCCTGTCCCTTCCCTGACCTCCTGATAAGCAGCTGAATGCTCAGCACCATGGCAGTCAAGCCCAGCTCAGACATCTTCCCTGACCCATGGATCAAGTCACCATCACCAGACCACCAAAAATGTCCCTAAGGTCAGCTGCAGGCTGACCCACCTGGCACTTGGCAGCAGATGTGGCAGCTCCCAGCCTCCCGCTGTCCCTGCTCCCAGCAGACCTGCTCCCTGCTCCTTGTCCCGCTGTTGGTGGGTGTTTGCAGATGGCTCATCCCACTCCTGCCCTTCTCTGGAGTCCCTTTTCTCCTGCCTCTGTCCGGACATCAGCACTGCCTGTGCCATGCCCAGCATGCTCTGCGGGCAAGCCATGAGCTTCCTGCTGCCTTTCACCATCCCCCCCCCAAGCCCTTGGCCCAAAGCCCTGTGGGCCAGGCTGATCCTCTGGAGATATCTGCCAGCACAGCCTGTCCGGGCTCACAGCTCTGCCCGGAGGCAGCTTTCCCAGTGGGAGGAGGGAGATGCTCATCCTCTCTTTCCTCCTGTCGGCACCCACTGCCCTAATCCCTGGGTCACGCTGCATCTGCATCCCCTGAGCATCCCCAGGACATCCCTGGAGGTCCCCACTGTGCCCCGGAGGTCCCCATTGCACGGCACTGCCAGCCCCCGAGGCCTCGCATCCCACCCACTGAAGTACCACGGGGGAGGTCACCGTGTTTGATGGCTCTGCCAAGGGACAGCTGGCTTGTTCCTGTTCCAAACCCCCTCCCTGAAGCTGCCAGCCCAGCTGGGAATCCTAACCCCACCCCTCATGCCAGGCAGGGGGGGAGGACAGGGATACCGTGGTGGGGAACCCCATCCTTCCCGGCACTGCGGAGCAGCAGGGGCTGAGGGCAGGCGGCAGGGGCTCAGATTTCAGTTTCTCTGCCCTTGGAAAGTCCATGCCAAGAGGACCTCAGAGCTGTTTGGACTTGTTTGCCTCTCCCTGCCTCTGCAGGAGGGCGTGGGTGAGATTCCGCTTGCCAAGAGAGCCCCATGGCTTGTCCTTCTTGGCTGTTTATGGCTCAGACCAGATCAGGTTTCTAAGCTCTTCCCAAGCCGGTGACTTTGAGTTTTTTTAAATTAAAAAAAACAAAAAACCAAAAAAAAACCAAAAAGCACACAGATTTTCTCCTTTCCCTACCCTCCCATCCTCTGCCCTGCGATTTGTGGCCTGGCCTGAAGATGGTGAACGAGCAGCGGCGCTCCAGAGCACAGCCAGGGCTGGGCCACCTCTGTGTCCACCCAGGTCTCCCTGAAAATGCCCCCGGGGCCCAGGCAGGCAGCGAGGGGGGCTCAGCATCCTCCTGCTGCACCCCATCAAGCGACCTCGCTCTGGTCTCCTGCATGTTCTAATCTGGCCTCCCGAGAGAACGTGACCCAGAAAGGCAGGGGGGCAGTGCTGTGACCCTCTCAGCCCCCCAGAAGATGTTTCCTGCTCCCTGCTGAGTGGCAGGCTGGCAGCAGCAGCCACCATGTGTCTCAGTCCCCCACTGCAGAAAGGGCTGGGAGCCCTTTCCCAGGGTGCTGTGGGGATGAATACAGCAGATAGCATGAGGTTCCCAGAGCAGGTAACATCCCCCTAATTAAGATAAATACTAATTAAGTCTGGGACTTTCAGAGAAGCCCTGGGAGCAGACTCCAACTCCTGTTGAATTTCAATGGGAACAAGACACCTGACTCCAGAAAAACCCAGCCTCTGATATTAAGCTTAAATGGGCCCTTCTCTAACGTTGATATATTGCTGCTCTGTAACTTATGAGTGCCTTCCCGTATATCCGAGCACAACATCAATGTCCTGGAAATGCTAATAAGGAGCTTTAGGAGGGCAGCAGCGAACAGGCTCCAAGTCAGATGCCCGTGATCATCCTGTGCTATTAAACATTATGGACAAGCTTTGAGCAGAGCTTACCCGTATTGCACACGAGGCTCTGGCTGAGCCCCGGGTGCTTTGTGCATCCCTCCCTCCTCCTCCTCCTCCTCCTCCTCCTCTTCCTCCTCCTTCCCAGCTGTGGAGAGCTTATGCTCTCTCAGTCCCAGTCCTGTGCTCTGTGGCAGGCCCTTGCTGGGGTGAGCGGGGCGAAGGGACAGTGCGCTCCTGGTAGCTGGTTCACACACAGAGCTGTGCCTGCTGGGAACAGCCTCCCAGAGACCACCGAGGGATGGCAGCGGGGAGCAGAGCCCCGGCAGCCACAGATGGATGGGGCTGCAGCAGATGGGGCTGCCCAGCCTGTGCTCACGGATCCTTCACCTGCCCTCCCTCCCTTGTCCAGTGGAAGTTGTGGGTCGCCTCCGCCAGCACCCCGCTGTGAGGGCTGTGCTGGGTGGCCAGAGCAGCAGGAGCCATGTAGGGAGGTAGGGGGACATAACATGGGTGTGGTGGTGGAAAAAAATGGAAAGCACTTGGGTTTTTCAGTGCCGGTGATCCGGGATCATGGAGCGACAGAGCTGAGCTTGGGCAGCAGAACCATTTGGGAACTCCAGACCGTGAGACCCCTCTGCGAGCCACCACGTGTCCAGCTGGCTCAGACCCAGCATTGTGACGGACTGGACTTGGCCAGCCCATTGCCAGCCCAGAGGTCTGACAAACACAACCTCTCTGTCCTCCGGCCCCGCTCGCCAGCGCCTGTTTCAAATTAGCATTTCCCCTGCCCCCACCACCCGCCATTTGGGCAAATCCCTCAGCTGTCTGCCAGCAGTGCCGGGCCAGGGGAGACCAACCCCGGGAGCCCCGTTTGCTTTCCAAGGACTTTCCCAAGTCCCCAGTACACTTTAGCAATTAGAGGGTTAAGTTTCCTCCCGGCCTCGCTGCATTAACTGGAAAGGAATGAAGTGTCAGGCATGTTCTCACCACAGCAGGCTGTTGGAAAGCAACTCCCTTCTCCACGCACACACACCTCCCACTGCTGCGACCAAATTATTTTCTATCCTCCAGAGACCCAGTATGCCAGACAAAATCTGCAGCATGACTCTGATTCATTGCAAAAGGATGCAGATGTAATATTCCCTTTTTTGCCGGGGCTTCTTGCACGCTAATTCACACGGCATCTCGGCGTTTCGAGTTTTACAGCTTTCCTGCTCTCTTTATTATTTTTTTCTTCGGAGGGCTCTGACGCCCCTCGCTGACCCTTGGCCCCGCGTCCTTTCTCCCAGCACCACCAAAATAAAGACACTAAGCCTCCCATCTCCAGCGTGCAAATAGGCAGCTCTCCCCAATGTGCTAATTAGCCAAGTGTTTGGAAGTAAATAGGTAAGATTGGTGGTAATTTCCTGGCTGAAGGGGTAATTATTTGTTTCAAACAGGCTGCAAAATAACCCCCGTAAGGTGAGATAGGAAACTAAATTCAAAAGAGGTTTCCTATTCCCACTAAGCAGGATTGAAAACTGGTTTGAAATTCCTTTTTTTATTTATAGTACATGGTATCCATGGAAACCTACAGAGGAGGTCATGGTAGCTAGGCCTCCGTTTCACCCTGCTCAGGGGATTACCGTTGCACAGTGGTACGCAGCCGTGTAAGAAAGTAGATTCACAATTCCCCGCAAACAGCCCCCCCCCCTGCCAGCCCCCAGCCCCAGCCTTCCTGGAGGGCTGCAGGAGAGCTTTTGGGAGGCTCATAAATCTGCTCCGAGATGGGAAAGTGATGGGAACTGTGCCTCCAGCGTCCCCCAGAAGCAGGAGGCTGCCGGGAGCACGCCGGCTCCCCGCGGTACCCTGACGCGATGCGCTGCGGGACGGAGCCGCTCGCGGCGTGGCAGCGGGAGCAGAGGGATGCGCTTCCCTTGCCTGGGCTCCCATCCCCACCCAAACCCTGCACGAAGGGGAGGAGCACCATGGCCAACTTTTCACTTGGCTGAACCAAGCGAGGAAAGCCCAAGCGTGGTCCAGATCCCGAATTCCCATTTGCCAGCAGGGATGTGCAGGCAGGGCATCTTCTGCGTTCACCTTTCCCTGCTGCTCTCAGGAAAACCGTTGCTTTAGAGGAAGAGGGAAAAGCGTGGGGAGAGGGATGTCGCAGAAGTGGCTGTGGTTTTTGGCCGTGTCCCAGGGCCGTGGCGCTGGGCACTGCTCCCCTCATGATTCCAGCAGGGGAAAAAGGCTGCTTCTCGCCTCCGGGAGCTATTTGGGCTCTCCCTTGTACGAACCTTTTGCTGCTGCGGACAGGAGCGGCTTCCACTTCCAGCCTGACTGCGCGTGATTTAGCGGGAGAGCGCGATCATTACTTTTTATGCCGCACGTAAACCCCGGTTCCAGCCCGTGGAGCGGCTGATGCTCCACCAACACCCGCGAGCAGCGCAGGAGTAGGTGCGCGCAGCCAGCTCGCTCCCCCGTGCTGGCAGGGCCACGGCGCCGGGATGTTCCCCGGGAAGGCAGAGGTGGAACGTGGAGCTGCTCCACAACCATTTTCCACGCAGCCCAGCCCCTTTCCCAGACCGCTCGCCATCCCCTTCAGCTCCCCGCGCTCTGCCCCAGCCGTGCGCACAGCGACATTCCGCCTGTGACCTTCACTAATTCACTTTCCCTCTCCACGCCGCATTCCCTCAGCTCGCAGAAGGACTCGCTTTTTCACACAGCATAAAAATAGCCTGCGCAAGGCGTTGCCAGAGGAAGCTGCGGGGCCAGCAGCGCGCAGGCAGGCGGAGGGACCGGCTGTGCCACGCGGGTCCCCGGCCCCGCTCACGCCGCTCCTCGCCTCGGCAGGGAGCTCCCAGAGCAGCCTCCCAACACCCAGACGCCCTTGGCCTCCTTAACACCCCAGCTTCTTCCTGAGCCGCTGCCTTGCTCGGTCTAGGATGTGGTGAAATTCAGACGGTGGAGGTCAGCAGCAGGGAAATGCTGCTTCATTAACCTTCCCCCTCAAACTGAATGTTTTTCCCCTCAGTTTTGGGAAAATGAAGGCTGAAAGCATCAAATTTAGGTGAATTGCGAGGCAGATTTTTGAGGCTTTCTAGACAAAGAATTATCGAAAAAATAATTTCCACGTCCTTTATGTAAATGATGCTGGATTGAATATCTGTCAGTGGGAAATAGCACTGGAGCCACCACCATCATGCAAAACTGAACTGTTGGTACCAAACCGACTTTATGTTACCATAAAACACCTCCAGCTCCTCTTCTCTTCACAAGCCCTTACCTTGAGCCTTCCTCTGCCATCCCTCCAGCTGGCCTGTGCACGGCACCATATGACAACGGCCACCCCCAGCCACTTGCTCAGGCTTCGAGCCAGTACCGTGGTGTTTTCCCATTTCCCATCACCGTTCCCAGTGTGCCTCCCAGCCACCCCCCTGTTCTTCAGGTCCTTTTCATGCCCTTTGCCTGGGAGCATCTCATCTGCTGGGCAGGGCTTCAGCTGGCAAGGGAGGAAGCCTCCACCTGTGAAGTAACCTCTGGACACACCTCTTGGCTGATTTGAGGAGGTGAATTGCATCCTAGAAGTGTGTTTTTCTCTCTAGCACTGGCTATAAATGCTGGAGACTTCAAAAGGGAGGCAGAATGAGGCCAGACCTGTTCTGTCAAGTGACCAGCCAGTGCCATCACGCGCCTCTGTGCTCTATGTCAGACTCATCTCCTCTCCCTTTCCTGCCACAGGGAGCCACACCGCTCCCCAGCTCAACACAAAATCCGCATCCACCTCATATGTCTTCCCTCACATTAAGTTCATCCCCACGGCTGGTGGTTTTCTAGTGCTCACCACAATTTTGTGCCTACCTTGATGCGTGCTATGCTATCGCCAGTACAGTCAATCAATCTTGCCTTGGCCAATAAGCAGGAGAGAAGTAATGTTTTTCCTACTCCCCCAGCTCTCTTCTCCTCCTGATCTCCATCAGGCACTCGGCAAGTTCACAAGGGCAGCCCGCTCTCGGTTTCCTTGGTCACGCACAGCAGCCTGCCCTCCTAGAGTAATAAAAACAAATGACACGTTGCTGGTTGTTGTCAGAGAGGTTGCCGGGCCCCTCCGTGGAGAGCAGATTTGGGGTGAAGGAAGCATTTGCGTTTTTAGGTTCCTTCTTGGGCAGGTGGAGGAGAAGTTGCCAGTGGATGTGACTTGTCGGTGGATGTAATGCCAGAGTCAACGGAAAGGGATGAGCAAAGACTGAGGAATGCAGTCTATGTCTGCTCATAGATTCCAGAGATGGGGAAATGATGCTGCAACTGATTATCTGGGAGCAAGCAAGACCCAGAGGTGCCTGTGCCAGGTCCTGATGACTGTCAGGGGGGCACAAGCCCCCATTCTGTAATGCTGCACCTGGCACTGAATTTAGTCACCCTGATGCGTGGACAGATGAAGAACAGATTAAACCTCCCTTGTGGCTGGAACCATTAGCATCCATTTGCAGCATATCTACGTTTTCTCCCATGTAGGCACAAGGAGAAACACATGGACACACACACTTAACTGCATGGGAGGAGACCCCAAGGCCCCAGCAGAGCTGGAGCGTGGGAATTCAGGAGTTTCTCAGGCCAGGAGCCCGGTTTTCCTTTGGCCCACATGCGATGAAGACCCTATTAAGCTGCCCCCTGATTCAGGAGCCCTGCACTGCCCGTCCTGCAAGCTCTTCATCCCATCCCACGTGGGAGTGAGCAGGCTGTGTGAGTCCATGCACCCTGGGCAGCCAGCAGCGAGCAGCTCCGTGCCTGAAGGACTTTACCATCTAGTTCAGACACCAGCCCCAGCTCCAGGAGGTTCCAAAGAGTGAAGGAGGGGAGGGCTCACGACACCTTTATCTTTGGCTTTGCCTCTCCCTTTTTTCCTATTTTTATTAGCTGGGAGACAGCCCATCCTTTTTATAGCTCTGAATTCAAGGGTGATCAGATGAAAGTGGAGAGGGGCTCCTGCATGGGTAGATGAGCAGCCATAAGGTCAAGGCACCTGAAGGAGAAGTTTCCAGCTTTCACAGCCCTAAAGATTGTCCCATAAAATTACTCATAAAATTAAAGTGGGTTTTGGGTTTCAAAGTCCTAAGAAACTCGAAATAGTCATCAGTCAATTGTGGTATATGGGAAGCCTCAAACCCCTGGTTGTTGAAGCAGAGGTTAATGCTGAGCTGCAACATTTGCTGGGGACACAGTGGACACGGCAGTGCCCAGCTCAGCTCGGGGGTTATGGCTTAGGCAGGGGGCGATAAGTTGTTCACACTATCACACTATGGATCTGAATTTCTTCAGTCAACTTCTTCCAAATAAAATACAGAGCCACCTTCTCAAAGGCTTCTGCAAGATTTACGAGGACTGAGTCCTCTGCAGTTTTCTTTCTGTATCAAAGTGATGATTTAATTAATTGATGATCTAATTTCCATCTGGAACTGAAGCTAACCTGCCGATTTGTGAATTTGACCTTGGTACAGATTAACCATGGTGGCAGTTAGTGTTAGTTTAACAGTGTTCGGAACAGCTTTGCTGTGGTGATGCCTTCCCTGGACTTTGCTTTCTAAAAATCTATCCACAGCAGGGTAAAAGCTGAGTGTCAGGGACAGGGATTCAGGCGACTCCAAGCACCTTGGAGAGGCGGGAGCCCCTGGCTGCAGATGTCACTGTCATACCTGTGGCAGCAAATGCCAGCTTTGAAGCAGGCAGGGGAGCTGAATGTCGCTGAAAAACAGCCCGGGCAAAACTCGGGAAGGTTCCGCTCGGCGGCAGCGACAAGGTCACACAGCAGCGTGGGTCAGCACAAGGTGGAGGGAGAGGCTGCGTGGGGGAAGCCCCGGGGCAGCAGAGCCAGCGCCGTTCTGTGCTGTCACCGCCAGGAAAAAGGAAGCAGCTCCAGGGATGTGACCTCCAGTGCCTCGCACGTGTCCCTGGTGCCAGCAAGTCCATGGAGCAGGGGTCGGAGCTGGTGTCTGTCTGCATGTGCTGAGAGCCTCAGCACAGACACACCCCACACACATCCTGTCACACCTGCCTGCAGCCTGCACGGGTCCGTGCGCTGTCCCTGCCACAGGCACACTCACTGTGACACAGCCTGTGAACACACACGCACACACAGAGCCTGTGAACACACACACACACACAGTGACACAGCCT